>NW_024081250.1:1142493-1202015 GCF_003009895.1 Hyaena hyaena | reverse complement strand
AGGGGGGGATGGGCATGAAGGAGGGCACTTTGGGGATGAGCACTGAGTGTTATGTAAAAACTAATTTGACAATAAACTATTTGTAAGAAAAAAAAAAAAAAATAATCTTCAAAAGATATTATAAATAGTTTTTAATTATTATTTTTAAGTCTGTTTATTTAAAAGAGAGCTTAGTGCATGAGCGGGAGAGAGGTAGAGAGAGAGAATACCAAGCTCTGCTGTCAGTGCAGAGCCCAATGCAGGTTTGATCCCATGAATCATGAGTCATGAACTAAACCGAGATCAAGAGTTGGACACTCAGACCCCTGGGTGGCTCAGTCGGTTAAGCATCTGACTTCAGCTCAGGTCATGATCTCATGGTTCGTGGGTTCGAGCTCCACATTGGGCTCTGTGCTGACAGCTAGCTCAGAGCCTGGAGCCTGTTTCCGATTCTGTGTCTCCCTCTCTCTCTGACCCTCCCCTGTTCATGCTGTCTCACTCTCTCAGAAGTAAGTAAAAACATTAAAAAAAATTAAAAAAAAAAAAAAGAGTTGGACACTCAATGGACTGAGACACCCAGCCTCCCCATAAGTAAAATTCTAGTGAAGTGCTTACCGCCAAGATTTTTAATCAATCCAGAAGTGTCATGTCCCTTTTGAGCCAATTCTCGGATTCTCTGTTCTTGCTTCAGTCTTTGTGCTAGCTCTTGTGCTCTTTGCATTGTCTGGAATAGCTCATTTGTCTTGAGAGTCATGATTTCCTATTAATATTGAAGGTGCACAAAGTTATTAAATGTAATTATGAAACCTGTACAGACTTAATTCTGGGTAGATATGCTACTATGTGCTAGGCACTATTCAAGATACTGGGAGAATAGTCAGGGCAAAGTTCCTTCCCTTCTGAAACTTACATTTTAGTATCTTTTTCTACAGCTGTATTAGACCACAAATTTAAGAACACTTTTACCTATTCAAGTTTATAATAAAGTTTTCAAAGGTTCTAAAACCAATGGTCAATTCCATCAGAATTCCACTAAGAGTAAAATATATTAAGAGGTAAAGCACAAGGTTTATAAGCGGTGCACGCCTGGGGGGCTCAGTTGGTTAAGTGACCAACTTCGGCTCAAGTCATGATCTTGTAGTTCATTTGAGCCCTGCATCAGGCTCTGTGCTGTCAGCTCAGAGCCTGGAGCCTGCTTTGGATTCTGTGTCACCCTCCCTCCTCTGTCCCTGCCCTCCTCTGTTTGCGTGGGCATTCTCTCTCTCTCTCTTTTTCTCTCAAAAATAAACATTAAAAAATTTTTAAGTAAAAACAAAACCAAAAAACCATTAAGGTTTATGGCCATTTCTGGCAATTCAAACACGTGATACTTTGATTTTTTCATGTATATAGTTATTTCATAGGAGTAGTTGGCTTAGCCTATTCAACATAATGAAATTAGAACACAGACCATGTACTGCTTCATCAGCTAAGTGTGGAGTGAAGGCTGCAAATGAGAAAAATCAAGAAAATGCAGGTTCTTGGCCCCATCTCCCAGCTCCAGAGGAAGAGCTCTATAGCTCTACTCTAAACCTCCCAGATCCCTGGCAATCAAATGTCACTGTGTGACATGACACTTGATGCAAGCATACCTATGCTGTCTGTACCACTTAATAGAGATGTTTTCCAAGCTAACCAGATACCTACTCTTTTTGGGGCACCTGGGTGGCTCAGTTAGTTAAGCATCTGACTCTTGATTTTGGTTCAGGTCATGGTCTCACCATTCTAAGATCAAGTCCTACATCAGTCTCTGTACTGCCCGTGGAACCTGCTTGGGCTTCTCTCTCCTCACTCTTTCTGCCCCTCCCCCACTCATACACACTCTCTCAAAATAAATAAGCTTAAAAAACTCCATTTTTTACTCTAAAATGTTAATTATAATGTAAATATTACCATGTTCATGGACTGGAAGAATTAACACTGTTAAAGTCCACTCTAACCAAAGCAATGTACAGATTCAATGCAGTCCCTATCAAAATACCAATAGTATTTTTCCCAGAAGCAGAACAAATAATCCTGAAACTTGTATGGAACCACAAAGGACCTCTCAAATAGCCAATGTAATTTGAGAAAAAAAAACAAAACTGAAGGTATCTCAATTTTGGATTTCAACCTATATATACTACAAAGCTTGATTACAAAGCTTTAGTAATCAAAATAAGATAGGAATGGCACAAAACAGACACAGATCAACAAAACAGGATAGGGTGCCTAGGAATAAAACCATGCTTATATGGTCAACTAATCTACGATACCACAGGCAAGAATATGCAATGGGAAAAAGATAGTCACTTCAACAAATAGTGCTGGGAAAACTGTACAGTTACATGCACAAGAATGAAACTGGACTACTTCTTCCACCATACACAAAAATAAATTCAAAATGGATTATAGATCTAAATTATGAGACCTAAAACCATACAACTCCATAAAGAAACATAGGTAGTAACCTTTTGGACACTGGCAACAATTTTCTAGATATGTCTCCTCGGGCAAGGGAAACAAAAGTAAAACTGCTGGGATTACAACAAAACAAAAAGCTTCTGCAAAGAAAACCATCCACAAAACAAAAAAGGGAACCTATTGAATGAGAAGGTATCTGTAAACAATATATGTGAAAAAGATTTAATATCCAAAATACATAAAGAAGTTATACAACTACACCTAAACCCCAAATAATTTTATTTTTTGAAAAAGGGCAGAAGACCCAAATAGAGGTTTTTCCAAAGACATACAGATGGCTAATAGACATAGGAAAAGATGCTCAACATCAGGAAAATGCAAATCAAAAACCATAATTATTTCATCTCACATTGGTCAGACTGGTTAAGATCAAAAAGACAAGAAATAACAAGTGTTGGTGAGGATATAGAGAAAAGGGAACCCGCATACACTGTTGGTGGGAATGGAAACCGGTAAAACCACTGTGGAAAACAATACGAACTTTCTTCAAAAAACTAAAAATAGAACTACCATACAATCCAATAATTCCACTAGCAGTATTTATCCAAAGGAAACAAGAGATATATCCACTCCTATGTTTACTGCAGCATTATTTACAATAGCCAAAATATGGAAGCAACCCAAATATACATAGGTAGATGAATGAATAAAGAAGATGAGGTGTATATATATTCTAGATTTTATTTAGCCGTAAGAAAGAATGAGATCTTGCATTTGCAATAACATGGATGGACCTAGAGAGTATTACGATAAGTGAGATAAGTCTGATGGGAAAGACAAATACCATATGAAGTCACTTACATGTGGAACCTAAAAAAATTAAATGAAAAGCCAAACAAAAACCCCCAAACACAAAAACAGACCCACATACTAGTAGTAGGAGGGATGGAGTTAGTAAATGGGTGAAGAGGAGTGGAAGGTACAGGCTTCCAGTTACGTAATGAATAAGTCATAGGGATGAAAGCTACAACACAGGGAATATAGTCAATGGTGCTATAATAGTGTGTACTGTGACAGATGGTAGCTACACTTATGAACACACGTAACATATAGGACTGTTGAATCAGTATTTTGTATAACTGAAACTAATGTAACATTGTGTGTCAACTACATTTCAATAAAACTTTTTTCATATATAAATACTTACTTCCTTTTGTTTTTGCTTAAGTAGGTCTTCTTCATACTGCTTCTGCATCTCTTCTCGTTCCCGTGCTAGACGACGCTCCTCTTCTTGTTCTTCCTTCTTTCTTTGCTGTTCTTCCAGCTGCTTCTTCCTGCGTTTCTCCTCTACCTGAGCAGTGATAGCTTTCTTGTCATAAAACATAAATCACATAAATTACTGTCACAAATTTAAAAATCCATCTTTAGTATTTGTATTCCTAAAATAAGTTTATCAGCATCAGATGATATATAATATGGTATTATATATATATGTAAAATTAAATTGTCAAATTTCCAATGTTTTTCTCCCTTCTCTCATTTGTCAAGTTCTATATATGCGTTTTCTTTAACTCTAGGAGGGCTATTAGAAGAACTAATCCAATGCTAGGTGCTTAGCATAATGCCTGGTAAGCAAGAGATAGTCTATAAATGTCTGTTCACTTGACTAACATTATTAAAATCTTTTAAATACTTTTTAATATTCTTGAAAGAGAGAGAGAGGGAGAGCACAAGTGGAGGAGGGACACAGAGAGACACGGAATCTGAAGCAGGCTCCAAGCTCTGAGCTGTCAGCACAGAGCCCAATGTGGGTCTCAAACTCATGAACCCTGAGATGACCTGAGCCAAAGTCAGATCCTCAACCGACTGAGCCACCCACACACCCAAGAGTTATGTTTTTAATTAAACTGAATTCTTCATGTATTGGTGATTTTAAAGAATTATTCAGAATTTTAAGTCCCTTTAGTGATAGACTAAAATTAGGAGAGAACTTAAATCTTATTATACTCTCCTTTCTTATGTTATCTGCTAGATTTTTCTCAATCAGAATTCTACTTTCATGCCCTATATAGTTCCCTTACAAAGAACTAATGTTCATCCTGAACAGAATTCAGGAGAACTAAACCAATGAAAAAAATAACCAATATTAACTTAAGATTTAGTGCCATTTCATATGTGCAACTTACATATTAAAGATCTCTTCTGGAAGGCAAGTGGCTGGCTGTACTACATGATACGGTCTGGTTCTTAGCATGAATGTAATTTTAATATAATGCCAGTTGAAATAAGAATTCGATTCATCACAGGATTGGACAGGGCCTGTGCTATACATTTACACTGAAATTTTAACTACCATATATTTAGGCATCCACTAGCCATGACTATTATTTATTAAGGCAAAGAACAATATCTTACAATGAAATACCTGATGTTCTAACTGTTTTTGTCGTCGCCTGTCACGTTCTTCAATCTGAGCTGGGTCCAAGAGGGCAGTCATAGAACGGAGAAAGCTGGCAAGACAGACACTTTAGCTATTCCAAACCCCCAAAAGATGGGTCTAACAAGGTGCTAAATCACTTTTGTTTCAGACATATCCTCTATTCATTTGTACTTTAAACAAAAAAGTCAAACCTGATCTCAATTAAGACATATTATAACAACAGTTCTTTTAATAAAGCACAGATTTTCTTAAACATCAATCAATACTCAAGAATAAACTTACTTTGTTTTCTGACTGTTTGCCATAGCTGTAACTCTAAGAGGTTTTGCTATATGCTCCTCCTCTGAAGGTTCAACCTGGCTTCCAGTCATAGGTGTATAAACACTGCTGATATCAGCCAGTTCCTGAGTGTCCGGAGAGACACAGAAGTACTCTGGTTGGTTGTATGTTGACCGAGAGGAGAGTTGAGACTGAGAAGCAGGATAGTTCTTTAATGAATCAAAATGCATTGCCCATCTGTCATGTTCCTCACCCTAATCATGATAAATAAGAATTACTAAGAATTTTTCCAATTGTTCTCATGTATAAAATCCTACAGAACAATCAAATTGATTTTTAAAATAATTTTTAATGTTTATTTGTTTATTCTGAGAGAGTGGGGGAGGGGCAGAGAGAGGAAAGAGAGAATCAAAGCAGACTCCACACTGTCAGCGCAGAGCCCAATGTGTGGCTAGAAACCAAGAACCATGAGATCATGACTTGAGCTAAAATCAAGAGTCAGATACTTAACCAACTAAGCCACCCAGGCACTACTCAAACATGATTTTTAAAAGTCACCACAGAGTAAAACAAGTATAATAAAATTAATGAAACTACATTCTTTACTGATTCCATATACACTTAGATAACTCGCTTCAAGAATATGAGAAATTCAAAGAATTAGGAAATTCCTAAGAAGTTACCTTTAAGAAGCTATACAAAATCACACTTACTAAACACATTTGATAAGTGTTTCAAAAGAACATCTGATAATAATTTGAATACTGTAGTCTTGTCAAATAGTTCCAGGATATTTTTAGGCTTATGATTAAAGACTTTGAAATAATTTTTTTCATCTTTATATCCACATGTATTTGCCACGTTACCTTTGGAGATGTAATTTTTTCCTCTATTTTTCTTTGCCGATCATCTTCTATTTGTTTGTTCAAATCTTCAGTCCATTTTTTCTGCTGTTCTTGTTTCATAGCACTGAAAGGATACTCCAGTGGTACTGCTTCCTAAACAAGGGTCATCAATACTGGCTAAAGTTTAGTTCTCTTTTTTCTAACTACTTTATGTTTACAAATCTTGCCAAAAACTTACACAGAGTTAAGCAGAAAGGCATTGATCTCTAAGAGAAACAGTAATTTTATTTTATTTTTTTAATGTTTTTATTTCTAGGAGAGAGAGAGAGAGACAGCGTGAGCAGGGGAGGGTGAAAGAGAGAGGGACTCTCTCTCACGTGACTCTCAGAGTCACGGACTCTGAAACAGGCTCCAGGCTCTGAGCTGGCAGTCAGCACAGAGCCCGATGTGGGGCTCGAACCCACAAACTGCGAGATCACGACCCAAGCGAAAGTCGGACGCTTAACCGACTAAGCCACCCAGGCGCCCCAAGAGGAACAGTAATTTTAAACAAAAATATTTGAGTTATACAATTAAATAAATCTATTCCAATTTTCAGAATCATACTTATATACTAGTAGAGAACATAGTAACTAAATGTGAAAAAAGTAATTTTCTAATAAAAAGTTTTTTCTAAAATAATTACAAAATTTTTAAAAATCTATCCTAATACAGTCTCATTTGGACTTTGAAAGGAGTTACTGATAATTTAAATTAGATGTAAAACATTGTTTCACATTTGGCTTCAGAATATAAGAAATACTGCCTTTGGACCAAGAGCCAGGAGGATGTAAGACAGCCAGAGGCTTTCTCTATTGAATTATAATGTCTCGCTAGAGAGCCCTCTTTTCCATTTCTACTGCTACAGCCTTATCACAATACGATGTTTCAGTAAGAAAAACGTAACTGTGTCCAAGTCAAGTCCTTGAATTCTAAGAAAAAAACAAAAATTAAAATAGTAGCATAAAAATTTGTTGTTGCTTCTTAACTTATGAAAATTTAGGATGGTCTAACAAAAAGAAAAGAATATATACTACTCAAACTGTCTTGAAATGCAACAGCTAAGCAACCAACATTTTGTTATATGAAAAACCTGCAGGACATAACTTTAAAAAGTTTGATAAACTACTAGTCATAACATATCTCATAAAGTCACTTTCTAACCTTGTTTTTAACAGAAACAATGAAAACTGATGAACTGTTTTGGTCAAAGGAAGGAAATATGTACACAAAAAGAAAAAAAATTAGTATCTCATTTATTCTCACATATTTTAAAGAGATAAAAACCATCACATTTCTTTAAGTATAAAAGAGCCACTTCAAAAGGAGCATTATCCTCAAAGTAATTCAACAATTCTACTTCTAGAAATATTATTTTGGATATCAAAATGGAAAAGAGAAGCAAATGTCCCTTTTTACCTCCTTACAAGACTTTCTCAACATGGTACTCAATCATTTTAGTCTGTCATTTGTTTCTTAAGTCTGATTTAACCAGATGTGGTTTCAAATTTCAGTAGTTACAAATTATTCAAAGTTTAGGTACAAGTCAAAATTACTCTTGAAAATTCCTAAAATCACTCATAAAATGTTTTGTATACATGTCTTTTATTTACACCTCTATGGAAAATTTAATAATCAGTTCTTAATTCTCTTCAATATAGAGAACAGAGGGCTGCTGGGGGTGGGGGGTGGGGAGATGGGCTAAATGGGTAAGGGGCATTAAGGAATCGGGGTGCCTGGGTGGCTCAGTCGGTTAAGCGTCCAACTTCAGCTCAGGTCATGATCTCACAATTCGTGGGTTCGAGCCCCGCATCAGGCTCTGTGCTGACAGCTAGCTCAGAGCCCAGAGCCTGTTTCAGATTGTGTCTCCCTCTCTCTCTGACCCTCTGCTGCTCATGCTGTCTCCTCTCAGAAATAAATAAAGGAATCTACTCCTGAAATCATTGTTGCACTATATGTTAACTTGGATACAAATTAAATATTTTTTTAAATAATTATTCAAAAAACTAATCAGTTATTAATTCTTACTTAGTTCTTACTCAAGGATGTCTTATAACTTCCTTACCACCTGAATAATTCATTTCACTTTTCTAACTTACTAGGAAGCACTTTAAATTATTATTTTCTTTTTTTACAAGTTTCCCTTAATATGCAGTCAGAGAAGTTAAAGTATGAGGACTTGGGGGCAGAAGAGAGCTGGAAAACAGAGTGCAATCTAGCTTCTGGTTACTGAGCTCATTTAACTGAAACTGGGTAAAGCAGATACATATATAACCCAAGACCTACTGTGTAACAAAGATATTTTGACCATAGTCTAGCACCTTCCTTCCATCAGGTTCTCCACAGGGTTAAGTAAAGAACCCTCTCTCCCCAGGCTCAGTCACACTTTTTCCCCATTATTCCCCTCACATTATTAACCTGAAATGTCTCTTACTTAAAAACTCCTTTTTTAAACACCCATTTTGAGCCTACTCTCAAGTGAAAGCCATGAGAGAAAACTCATTTGCATGGGTACTCACTACACTCTCCCCATAAACAATTCCTGATTTTATTAGGGTCCAAATGGAATGCTTTAGCCATCTTCAAATCATTGTTAGGAAATGTTACTTGCTCCTAATGAAAATGCTTTATGAAAGGCAGCTGCTAAATCAGAACTAAAAGCAGAGGGCGTTTTAAATGGTTCACTACAGACATGTGGTTGTTCCACTGAATTCTCTTCTCAAAGCCATCTTTAAAATTGCAGCTTTGGGAAAGGAGAACACTTACTAGTGACTGCCACGGTATAAAATAGCTCTGTTTGCCAGTCCACGATTCCCATGTCCAGATGCCAAAAGCCTCCTCACTCTAGATATTGTTCACCTACCCAATCAACAAGTAGAAAAGCCATCTGTGTAAGTACTGGGTGGTCTCTGGACACTGGACTAAAAAGCACAGAATCCTCCAAGAGGAAGAGCAGCAAAACAAAAAGCTAAAATTGCCTTTTGGGTGGGGGGGGGAGGGTTAGGGGGAGAAGGGAGAGTATTTTGAATTTGAAAATTACTTTGTTTAAAATCCTCTGGAACCAGGACTAAGTGGTGTGCATATAGCTAAAAATTCTGTGCTTATTTTCATGTGCTTATTTGCTATGTATCCATTTATCCTCTATGGAGCTATGTCTGTTCAAGTTTTCTAAAATTTAAAAAAGAGTTTTTAATACACCTAAAACTAATGTAACATTGCAGGTCAATTATACTTCAATTAAAAAAAATTTTTTTTAATAAACTAAAAAAAAAATTAAAGGAGTGCCTCAGTGGCTCAGTCGGTTGGGCGTCCAATTCTTAATTTCAGCTCAGGTCATGATCTCACACTTCATGGGTTTGAGCCCCATGTCAGGCTATGTGCTGATGGCACAGAACCTACTTGGGATTCTCTCTCTCTGTTCCTCCCCTGCTAACAAATTCTCTCAAAATAAACTTACAGAAATTTTTTAAATTTAATCATTACTGAATTGGGGGGGGGGGCGTTAAAAGACAATAGTCTAGATACAGCCCTTTATCAGGTAATCTGCAAATATTTTCTCCATGTATTTTATAATCTAACAGTAATATTTAGAGAGAACTTTTTAAAGTTTGAGAGAGAGGGGCGCCTGGGTGGCTCAGTCAGTTAAGCGTCCGGCTTTCGCTTAGGTCATGATCTTGTGGTTCGTGGGTTCGAGCCCCGCATCGGGCTCTGTGCTGACTGCCAGCTCAGAGCCTGGAGCCTGTTTCAGTCTGTGACTCCCTCTCTCTCTCTGACCCTCCCCTGCTCACGCTGTCTCTCTCTCTCTCCTAGAAATAAATTAAAAAATAAAGTTTGAGAGAGAAAGAAAGCACGAACCCATGAGCCCTGAGATTATGACCTGAGCCAGTCAGACATTTAACCAATTAAGCCACCCAGGTGCCCCCGCAGAAAACTTTTTATTTTCAAGTTAGTTAACATACAGTATAGTCTTGGCTTCAGTAGCACCCAGTGCTCATTCCAAAAAGTGCACTCCTTAATGCCAATCACCCATTTAACCCTCCCCACTTCTCTCCCAGCAACTGCTTGTTCTCTGTATTTAAGTGGTTTGCCTCCCTGTTTTTACCTTATTTGTCCTTCCCTTTCCCTATCTTCACCTGTTCAGTTTCTCAATTGAACATATGAGTGAAATCATTGGATATCTTTCTCTGATTGACTTATTTGACTTAGCATAATACCCTCCAGTTCCATCCACACTGTTGCAATGGCAAGGTTCCATTCTTTTTTCATTACCAACTAGCATTCCATTCTTTATCCATTCATCACTTGGTGGACATTTGGGCCAAAGAGGAGAACATTTGATTAAGGGTATTTATAAACTTCTTTCTTTTATAGACTGTGCTTTCAGTGTTGTGTCACTGATGCTAGCATATTTTTATATCTTGACCCCTTGATTAAATTTACCTATCATTTCTTAAAATATAAGGACAATCATTGACTTCTGAATGCTAACCTCAGCCTGTGTTCCTTGAATAAACCAAACTCATCATGATGAACCATTTAAAATTCTTTTCTTTCTTGTATTGTCTTATCAAGTTTTAGTATCAAAATTTGTCTTGTCGGCTTTGAGTATCAGGTTTTGTTTATTCTGCTCTCATAAACAACCTTGAAAAGCTTTTTCTTCTACTTTAATTATGTGGAAGAATTCACCAATAAAGACATCTGGGCCTGGAGTTTGTGAAATTTTTAATGATAGATTCCAGCTCTTCAATAAATATAGGTTCACTAAGATTTTCCATTTCATGTGCCAATTTTAGTAATTTGCTTTCCTAATATTTTTTCCATTTTCATAAATTCTCTATTGTACTGACAAAAATTGTTCATATATTCTTACTTCTTTTTTTAGGCTTATTTTTGAGAGAGAGGGAGAGCATGAATGGGGGAGCGGCAGGGGGAGAGAGGAACAAAGGATCAAAGTGGGCTCCATGCTGACAGAAGCAAGCCCAATGTGGGGGTTGAACTCAAGATCCATGAGATCATGACTTGAGCTGAAGTCAGACGCTCAACCGGCTGAGCTACCAGATGCCCCAATTCTCTTACCTTTTTAATGTCCATAGACCCTTTAGTGATATCCCCTTTTTCACTCATGCCAGTCTTCACAAGAGGTTTAGCAATTTAAACAGCTTTATAAAGGACTAATGTTGGTATCTTAATTCTACTGTACATTTATTTCCAATTTTACTAATATCCATTCTGATCTTATTATTTCCCTCCTTCTACTTGTTTTGGGTATAATTTTTGCTGTTCTTTCTCTAAATTCTTGAAATGAATTACTTAGATCATTAATATTTTGTCTTCCAGTCTTTTTCAAGAAATGCATTTAAGTCTATAAATTTTCCTCTAAGCACAGAAAACCCTTGTTTCTAGAAGCAATATTTTCATTTTCAGAGTCCAAAATATTTTTTCATTCACACAGAACTATATTGCTTAAATATTAAACATTTGGAAAATTTTTTTACTATTTACTGATATCTAGCTTAATTCCACTGTGATCAGGTAACATATTCTGTATAATTTGAACCTACAAAATTTGTTAAAATTCCATGGCCTTTCAAATTATTAATCCTCACTTTTTGTCCACAGCTGATTTAGGTTTTATTTCTATATACATGAAAAATTACTACAATTTTATTTTTTGTTTTCCAGTTCTTATGGTTTAATTTTGTCCCCTTGTCTTGCTATACAGCTAAGACCAGCCAAAAACAAATAGCAATAAGAAATATAACATCTTATCTCATTCTTTATTTTAAATGGAATACTTCTAAAATTTCTCATTTAGGAGGTTTGTTTTAGGGTTTTGTTTTTTTAACTCCAGTATAGTTAACATACAGTGTTCTATTAGTTTCAGGTGTACAATGTAGTGATTCAACAATTCTACACATTACTGAGTGCTCATCAAGTATACTTTTTTTTCTTAGTTTATTGTCAAGTTGGTTTCCATATAACACCCAGTGCTCATCCCAACAAGTGCCCTCCTCCATGCCCATCAGCCCCCACCACCTCCCCCATCAGCCCTCAGTTTATTCTCAAAAATTCAAGACTCTCTCATGGTTTGCCTCCCTCTCTCTCCCCAACTATTTTTTCCTTTCTTCTCCCCGGTGGTCCTCCGTTAAATTCTTCCTAATCCACCTATACGTGTAAACATATGGTATCTGTCCTTCTCTGCCTTATTGCACTCAGCATAACACACTCAAGTTCCATCCATGTTGCTACAAAGGCCAGATTTCATTCTTTCTCATTGCCATGTAGTATTCCATTGTGTAGATAAACCACATCTTCTTGATCCATTCATCAGTTGATGGACACTTAGGCTCTTTCCATTTTTGGCTATTGTTGAGTGCTTCTATGAACACTGGTCATCAAGTATACTCTTAATCTCCTCCACCTATTTCACCCATCCCGCCACCAACCTCCTCTCTGGTAACCACCAGTTTGTTCTCTATAGTTAGGAGTCTATTTTTGGTTACTTTTTTTCTTTGCTGGTTTCTTATATTCACATTTGGGTATGTGTATATGGTATTTGTCTTTCTCTGACTGATTTATTTCGCTTAGCATTATACTCTCTAGCTCCATCCATGTTATTGCAAATGGCAAGATTTCATTCTTTTTTATGGCTGAATAACACTCCACTGTACATATATAGCACATCTTTATCCATTCATCTGCCAATGGACACTTGGGCCTACTTCCATAATATAGGCATTGTAAGTAATACTGCAATGAACATAGGAGTGCATGTATGCTTTTAAATTAGTATTTTCATATTCTTTGGGTAAATACCCTGTAGTGTGATTACTGGATCATACAGTAGTTCAATTTTTAATTTTTGGAGCATACTGTTTTCCACAGGGGCTGCACCAGTCTGCATTCCCATCAACAGCACATGAAAGTTCCTTTTTCTCCACATCCTCACCAATACTTGTGGTTTTGATTTGCATTTCCCTGATGGTGAGTGATGCTAAGTATCTTTTCATATGTCTTTTGGTCATCTGTATATCTTCTTTGGAGAAATGTCTGTTCATGTCTCCATGTTTCATTTTTTGAATTAGATTATTTGGTTTTCATGGTGCTGAGTTTGCATAAGTTCTTTACCTATTTTGTATACTAAACCTTTATCAGTTTTGTCATTTGCAAATATCTTCTCCCACTCAGTAGGCTGTCTTTTAGTTTTGTTGATTATCTCCTTTGCTGTACAGGAGCTTTTTATTTTGATGAAGTCCCAATAGTTTATTTTTGCTTTTGTTTCCCTTGCCTGAGAAGACATCTTAAAAAAATGTTGCTATGGCCGATGTCACAGAAATTATAGCCTCTGCTCCCTTCTAGGATTTTTATGGTTTCAAGCCTCACGTTTTGGTCCTTAATCCGTTTTAACTTTATTTTTGTGTGTGGTGTAAGAAAGTGGTTCAGTTTTTCCAACATGTGGTGATTTGTTTTTTAAATACTCAGTTGGAAATTCCTTCAGACAAATTTCCTGAGGCAGTTCCTTAATGAACTGGCGTTAAATTTTATCAAATGCTTTTTGTGCACCTATTGAAATGTTTTCTTTTATTATTAAAATGGTATATTATACTTGTAGATTTTATTTTATTTTGCAGTCTATAAGAAAATGGATTTTTTTCTCCAAATTTTTATTTTTAATTAAAATATAGCATAATACTGGTTTCAGGGATAGAAATTAGTGATTCGTAACTTAGATATAACACCCAGTGCTCACCATAACAAGTGCCCTCCTTAATATCTATCACCCGTTTAGCCCATTCCACCCCACCTGCTCCTCCATCAACCCTCAGTTTGTTCTCTATCTTTAAAGTCTCATACAGTTTGCTTCTCTCTCTTTCTTCTCTTTTGTGGATTTTGAAGTATTTCCTTAACTATCTAGCAAAAATCTGCCTTAGTCATGATATATTATTACCTTTAGATAATATTTTCTTAATTATTCCTGAACACCTAAATATATTTATATAATATATTTCTTTACTATTCCTGAACAAAATAAACCTTATTTTCCTTCTTTGCTTTGAATTTTTCTGGCTTTAATATCAAGTTTACACAGTCTTATAGAATGAACTGAGAGCTATTCCTTATTTTTACTGCCTGTGCATCTGAATAAAGTTTGGTAGAAACTATCAGTAAAACCACTTGTACATTTTGCAACTCTTGTGGGAAAATCTAACTAGATCTACATATAACAGTAACAGAGCTATTCAAGCTTTCTGTTTCTTTTTAAGTCAGTTAAGTTATAAGTTTTTACAGTAATTTCTCCATTTCACAAAGGTTTTCAGAATTGTTGGTATAAGATATCCATTACCGATTTACTCTCTGTAATTATGCCATTTTCTCTCATAATTTTACCTTCTTGATCAATCTTTTCTAGAGATTTGCTACTTCTTTAAAACAGGCAGCTTTTGGCTTTATGTTAGGACTGGTACGCCTATTTTCATAATTTCTTCTAATTTATTCTGTTGTTCTTGGGGCACCTGGGTGGCTCGGGTGGTTAAGTGTCCAACTTCAGCTCAGGTCATGATCTCACAGTATGTGAGCTGGAGCGCCGCACTGGGCTCTGTGCTGACAGCTTGGAGACTGGAGCCTGCTTCAGATTGTGTCTCCCTCTCTCTGCCCCTTCCCCGCTTGTGTGCACATGCACATGCTCTCTCTCAAAAATAAACATTAAAAATATTCTATTGTTCTAACTTTAGACACCTAGCATACTGATTTAAAGGTTTTCTTTTTTAATACACTTTCTCTTGAACTTTTAAGGTGTTTCTGATGTGTGTATCCATTATTCTGTTCCAAGTATTTGTGATTTCCATTATGACTTTTTTACTTAAGTTATTCAGTAGTGTGATTTTTAATTTCCAAATATGTCTGTAGTAGTTAAAACCCTCTTTTTGTTAGTAACTTCTAAGTTACTTGTAGTTAGAGATCACTATAAAATAGCTATTTAAATTTTACCTGAGCCTTTCTTTATGGCCTAACACAAATCACTTTTTGTAAATATCCACGTGTGCCTGAGAAAAATATTTCCCAACTGTTGTACAAGGAACCTGATAGATGTCACCTGTGATCAATTTGCTGTTCTTGCTGATTTCTATGCTGAAGTCTCTCTTTAAAGCATTTATAAACTTCTCTGAAGTTTTAACAATTTCTCAGGTATTCAAGTATTTACTTGAGTTTACCAAATTTTGCTTCATATATTTTATTAGATTTATGCATATTAAAAATTGCTATACGTTCTTGGGGCACCTGGATGGCTCAGTCAGTTGGGCGTCCAACTTCAGCTCAGGTCATGATCTCACAGTTCGTGGTTCGAGCCCCGCATCGGGCTCTGTGCTGACAGCTGGCTCAGAGCCTGGAGCCTGTTTCAGATTCTGTGTCTCCCTCTCTCTGACCCTCCCCTGTTCACGCTCTCTCTCAGGAAAAAAAAAACATTAAAAAAAAATGCTATACCTTCCTGATATGTTAGTCTATCCTCACCATCCCTAACAATGTCTTTAAAAAAATTTTTTTTAACATATATTCATTTTTGAGAAACAAGAGTGTGAGTGGGGGAGGGGCAGAGAGAGAGGGAGACAGAGTCCAAAGCAGGCTCCAGGCTCTGAGCTGTCAGCACAGAGCCCGACATGAGGCTTGAACTCACAAACCACAAGATCATGATCTGAGCTGAAGTTGGCCGCTTAACCTGGTAGCCCCAGTTGGTTTTTTTGTTTTTTTTTTCATATCTGTTTATTTTTGAGACAGCACAAGGAGGGGAGGGACAGTTGGAGGGTGACAGAGGATCCCTAGGGGGCTCTGCACTGACAGCAGTGATCCCAATGTGGGGCTCAAACTCAAGAACCATGAGATCATGACCTGAGCCAAAGTTGGATGCTCAGCTAACTGATCCACCCAGGTGCTCCAGCATTTTTTTTAATCCTATTGTTTTCAACCTTGCTGTGTTCTTATACTTCAGGTGTGTCTTGTATCCTAGATAGTATCTAGACTTTTTTATTCCAATTAGTTAATTGATGAGTATTAGTTCACTTAGATTTATACTTACTGACGTATTTGGTCCTATTTCTAGAATCTTAATCTTACATTTCAGTTTTTCCCACTTTATTTTTAAGGCTCTCTTTAAATTTTTGATATTAGATATCTTTTTTTTTTTTTTGAGGTTTATTTTATTTATGAGAGAGGCAGAGAGAACATGAGTGAGGTAGGGGCAGAGAGATGGGAGACAGAAGATCAGAAGGTTTATCTGATGCCCCTAGATATCATCTTCTAATAAAAACTTTAGTATGTTCTCATATCCTTTGACCTGGTCATCCTCTGCCAACCCATCAAGGCTGGTATTAACAAAACTTTTCTTAGTTATTACGGACATATTTATTGTAAAGATAACAATCAACTCTACCAAGGTAAATGATCACAAATCTCTTGCAGCATCCCTGAATTTACCTTACCTTTTGGTTAAGCACTTCATTCAAAACTGTTTTCAATGTGGGCCTTTTAATAAAAATCTTCAGAGGACTTTAATGCCTGAGGATATTTTATTGTCTACTCCTATTTGAAGGATAGTTTAAGCTAGGTATTAAATATTAAGTTTTAGGTTCTTTTCCATCAACTTTGAAAATATGATTCTACAGTTACATTGTACCCAGTATCTCTGTCAAAAAATATGCTCCCCCCTCCCCATCAAAGCTCATGATTGTTCTTTTTTGTGCTGGCTTGCTCTTTCTTTTTGAAAGCTTTGAGAATTTCTTGCTCTTTCATATTCTTAAACTTCAGGTTAGTATGTGTACTGAGGTTTTTTGGTGCTCTTTGGCCCTTTAAATCTGAGGTCAGTTAAATGATCTCAACTACTTTTTCAAATATTTCCTCTCCTCTCCATATTTCCCTCATTTGAGCTTCTTATTATCTGAATGTCAGCATTTTTATCTTTATTCTCATACTGCCTTAAAATTGTTTTCCTTATTTGTCTTTTTCCTTTTCAAGATATTTTCTAAATATGGCTTTCTAATTATTTATTCACTCCCTAGCTATCTCATTCCTACTATTTATCATCTATTGTATGTTTCACACCTTAACTTTCTGCTTCATTGTCTCTGTTTCATGTTCTCATTTATATTTTCCCTTACTTCTTTTATTATTTCAATCAGACTAAATTTATTGATTCATTTGTCCTAAGATTTCTGCTTCTGTTAAGACTCTGATATCCTCTACACTGTTTTTCCTTTGAAACAGTTGTATTCCCCCAATGTTTCTGTTGTCTGCATGAGTTAATTTTTGTTCTGGCATTATCAACCAAACCTATCCAGCAACCAACAGTCTATATATATTTAGTGGTAGGAATGGCAAAGAGCAGACCAGTCCTAGTGTGGAAAGTTAAGGAAAGTTAAACTACAATCACTCCAATCCCTTCAGAGCTTCTTCTTTAGGAACACTCCTTAGATTGTAATTGTAACTCACAGTGAGTATGAACAGGATGGGACAGAGCAGTCTCCATCTGATTTTCCCAGTTCCTTCAAAGAAATAAAATTTAAGCAAGGACTGGCCCAGAATTTTATTCTAGAGGACAACTAGAACAGAGTCCTGATTTATAGTAAATATAGGGTGAGGCACTGTTTAATTAAGACAATGACATGAGGGGATGGAAGGAAGCAAGTTAACAAGATCAGAACTAGAACATTTCCTATTGATCTTCCCACAGAGATGCTGGGTTAACTTCTACCACAGGCTACCTACCAACCCAACAAACCAAATACAATATCCCTCCCTCAGTTTTTCCAGTATCTTAGGAACTGATCTTAATGGGAGGTAGTAGCACTTTACAACCAAAGTTCAATACCTTGAGATCAAGGGATCTTAGTTTTTTGTTTTTAAAGATTTCACTTTTAAGTCATCTCTACACCCAACGTGAGGCTCAAACTCACAACCCTGAGATCAAGAGTCACATACTCCACTGACTGATCCAGCCAGGGACTCTGGGATTGTAGTATTTTTAAGTTTATAAAAGCTTATTTGTTGTCAATAATTTTCTGCTTGACTTTTATTTTTGGTTTTTCTTTTATATTATAGCAAATGTAAATGCTCTGTTGACATCTGAAAATCTGACAGGCGCTATTTGTAGAAAATAAAATTACTGATACTTTTATTGTCCAAATAATTTGATAATACCTTGGTAAAAATGCGCCTCAACTTCTCCTATTTATTTTTGGCTTATGAGTCACAAAAATCATTATTTTCACATCTTTATTACTGACTCTATTTCTTTTTAATTTTTTTAAATGTTTACTTATTCTTGAATGAGAGAGAGACAAAGCATGAGCAGGGGAGGGGCACAGAGAGAGGGAGGTACAGAATCCAAAACAGGCTCCAGGTTCTGAGCTGTCAGCACAGAGCCTGATGCAGGGCTTGAACTTAAAAACTGCGAGATCATAACCCAAGCTGAAGTTGGCAGCTTAAGTGACTAAGCCACCCAGGTGCACCTACTTACTATTTTTTATCAAAAATAAAATACTGTGTTAACAGCCTTCTCTCCCAAATTAACATTTCCAAATTACAAGCAATTTTGCTTTTTAATTTTACATTTTGATTGGCTTTGATAATCAATTTTTAATAATGTATAATTTTATTTTAGGTGTATCTCTTAAGCAGCAAGTCTTTGGGGTTCTCATACTTCTGCTTTTATTTTTTATTTTTTATTTTTTTTTTAATGTTTTTATTTCTAGGAGAGAGAGAGAGAGCGTGAGCAGGGGAG
The DNA here is from genome assembly GCF_003009895.1 of Hyaena hyaena. Classification (NCBI taxonomy): domain Eukaryota; kingdom Metazoa; phylum Chordata; class Mammalia; order Carnivora; family Hyaenidae; genus Hyaena; species Hyaena hyaena. The sequence goes on along the minus strand of NW_024081250.1, from coordinate 1,183,219 downwards.
GGTGAGAGAGAGAGGGAGTCACAGACTGAAACAGGCTCCAGGCTCTGAGCTGGCTGTCAGCACAGAGCCCGACGCAGGGCTTGAACCCACGAATTGCAAGATCATGACCTAAGCGAAAGTCGGACGCTTAACCGACTAAGCCACCCAGGCGCCCCACTTCTGCTTTTAAATAAAAGATTTTTTGACCTTTCAGAATTGATTTCTGTTTTCTTGTTATAACTATTTATTTTCTGTTGTACAGATTACATAAGTATTCTCTTTATAAACAAGTATTACCTTTGCTTTCTACATTCTTAAACCTTTATGAGTTTCAGAATCATAATTAACTTACTTTTGTGACCCAGAAATAATCTTTAAACACTTGTTTTAAAAAAAAGTATCAGGAAGGATCCTTGGGAGGAATACTTTTACACATTCTTGTAGGTCTGAACATATCTTCATGTTCCCTTTATAAACGTGTGAACATATCGTTTAGGCAATAAATTCTTCTGCCTCAGTCTATTTATTAAACATTTATAAATATTGCTCTATTATCTATATAAAAGAAATCTGAGGATAACTTCATTTTTGTTCTGTGACTACTTCTTATGTTTAAATTCTTGAAAAAGTCTATTCTTAAAATTTTAACACCTATTAGAAATTTAAAAATGAAATCAGCCTCTTTTTATTCATTAAAAAATATTTTTCTGTTGTATAAAGTTTCTTCTCTGATACTGTTATTCACACTTATCTGTTGTTTTCTTCTTAAAAAAAACCTATCAATCAAGATTGTATCTTTATAAGCTATTTGTAAACTATGTCAGACTTTTCATTCCTTTTAAAAATTCTATCTATATTCAGGGAGTGCCCCCACACTGATTTCTTCATCTTCCTGTGAGTCAATTTATTTCATTATCAAATCTTTTTTCTTTCCTGCTACTATATTCTTAGTTTTCTACTACTTTCACCTTGAGCCTATTGTTATACAAGGATTTCCCAAATCACTTCAAATCCTTCATGGAATAAGGCAGAAATAAATAAAAACTAAGTCAAGGTTTCCTTTAAAACTTCCTGTTTCATAAAATAGGACACATTTCTTACATGAGATTTTCCTGAGTACTTACCTTTCTAGTGTGAATATTTTCATAGTCTCCATTTTTGCCCCATTTCCCCCTCCTCAAACAAGGATTTATCTAGGTCTACTATTATTGGTAATTAGGAAGTGCAAGTTAATCTTAATGCTCTCCTACACCTGTTGAGGTGTTAGTAAATTTGGCCTCTTATTCTAAAACTGGATACACAGATCTGTGAGGATCTTCATGGAACATTAACAATTCCACTTTCTTATTCTAGCTAACTATTCAATCTTTTTGGTAAGGCAAAGAGACCCACCTAATTCTCCTTCCAGGGAGTTCAATTTTGGAGAACTGAGACAGAGTTCCCTTGATTCGAAGACTGCCTCGTATAGAGAGGCAAAGGGAAGCTTTGGCCAGGACTGGCTCATTTTGGTCAGGCTGTTGTATTTCTTTGTTTTGAAATAAGGCCATCAATGGACTGGGACTTGGTTACAACTTAGTCACATCCCAGTTCTGCTGTGGGAAGGGCCTCATAATCCACAAACATTATTCTTAGGATTCTAAAGTAAAATGATAACAGAAGGAATATAAATGTTCCATGATTACATTTTTATTTTACTGGGTTATGACCTATATTTTAAAAATCTTTCCCTGTTAGTGATATAAACGCATTAAAATTCATGAACTCTGAACTATGCTATATTGGGCTCTTCCTGGTGCATGACATGGACAGAAATGTTTTTGGCATTATCTTTTATATCCTTTTCCATTTCAGAAATATTATATAATATTTTAAGTCAAAGTCAAAAAAGGAATTAATCCATATATGTTACCAGCTATGATTACGCATACATATGAATGTCTTGGACATTATTGCAGATCAATATTGGTGTATCTACTTGTTTTTTTTTTTGTAGAATTGTTTTGTTTTTTAACATCTATTTATTGTTGAGAGACAGAGCATGAGCAGGGGAGGGGCAGAGAGAGAGGGAGACACAGAGCTTGGAGAAGCAGGCTCCAAGCTCTCAGCGTCAGCACAGAGCCCAATGCAGGGCTCAAACCCACAAACCGCAAGATCATGACCTGAACCGAAGCTGGATGCTTAAATGACTGAGCCATCCAGGTGCCCCTGTGTATCTACTTGTTAAGAAAACAATATAATACAGAGGCGCCTGGGTGGCTCAGTTGGTTAAGAAACAACATAGTATCAGAAGGATCTAAACAAATTCATGTGCCAAACGATGATCATCACCTTCAAGATTCCACAAAAAAATTGAAATGTTAGAATAAACAAATTTAGCAAAGTTGCAGGATACAAAACCAACATAGAAAAATCAGTCACACTTCTTTCTTTTTTTTTTTGTTTTAATTTTTTTTTTATTTATTTCTAGGAGAGAGAGAGACAGCGTGAGCAGGGGAGGGTCAGAGAGAGAGAGGGAGACACAGACTCCAAAATAGGCTCCAGGCTCTGAGCTGGCATTCAGCACAGAGCCCAACGCAGGGCTCAAACCCACGAACCGCGAGATCATGACCTAAGCGAAAGTCGGACACTTAACTGACTAAGCCACCCAGGCGCCCCCCTTTTTTTTTTTTTTTTTTTTAAGTAGGCTTCATGCTCAGCATGGAGCTCAATACAGGGCTTGAACTCACAACCTTGAGGTCAAGACCTGAGCTGATATCAAGAGTCTGACATTTAACTGACTGAGCCACCCAGGTGCCCCCACTCACATTTTTGTGTTAACAATGAACAAACTGGGAAAAGAAAATTAAGAAAACAATTCCACAGGGTTCCTGGATGGCTCTGTTAGTTGAATGTCCATCTCTTGATGTTGACTCGGGTCATGGTCTCATGATTCATGGGTTCAAGTCCCACCATCAGGCTCTGTGCTGATAATGCAGAGTCTGTTTGGGATACTCTCTCTCTCTCTGCCCCTCCCATGTGTTCACTCTTTCTCTCAAAATAAGTAAATAAACTTTAAAAAAATTCCATGTATGATAGCACCAAAAATAAAATACCTAGGAGTAAGTAAGCAAAAGATGTGTACACTGAAAACTATAAAACACTGCTGAAGGAAATTAAAGAAAGCACAAATAAATGGAAAGATACTCTGGGTTCATGAATCAGAAGACTTAATATTATCGGGGCGCCTGGGTGGCTTAGTCGGTTAAGCGTCCGACTTTCGCTTAGGTCATGATCTCGCGGTTCGTGGGTTCGAGCCCCGCGTCGGGCTCTGTGCTGACTGCCAGCTCAGAGCCTGCAGCCTGTTGCAGTCTGTGACTCCCTCTCTCTCTGACCCTCCCCTGCTCACGCTCTCTCTCTCTCCTAGAAATAAGTAAAAAAAAAAAAAAAAAAAAAAAAAACATTAAGAAGACTTAATATTATCAAAATTACCGAAACTGATCTAAAGATTCAACACAACCCCTATGAAAAACTTGATGCATATTGCAGAAATAAAAAAATCCACCCTAAGATTCCTATGGCATCTCAAGAAAGCCTGAGAGCTACAACAATCTTTAAAAAGAACAAAGTTGGAGAAGTCACACTTCATGCTTTCAAATCCTACTACAAATACATGACAACTAAGAGTGAGACAGTCACATAAAGAGACATACAGAACAATGGAATGTAATGGAGTGCCCAAAATTAAACTCTCGCATGTACAGTCAAATGATTTTTGACCATCATGCCAAGACTATTCAACTGAGAAAGGACAATCTTTTCAAATAAATGGTGCTGAGAAAACTGGATACAAAGGAAAAATATGTGAACAAATAAAACTAGACCCTTGTCTTTCACTATACTCAAAAATTAACTGCAACTGAATCAAAGGCCTAAACATAAGAACTGAACCTATAAAAAATATTAGAAGAAAACATAGGGGAAAACTTCCAAATCAGATTTGGCAATGATTAGGACACAAAAACCACAGGTGACAAAGGAAAAAGATAAAAGGAACATCATCAAAATTAACTTTTCTGCATCAAAAGACTCTATCAAGAAAGTGAAAAGGCAACATAAAGAATGGTACAAAATATTTGCAAATCATGTATCTGATTAGGTATTAATACCCAGAATACATAAAGAACGCCCACAACTCAACAACAAAAAACCCAATTCAAAAATGGGCAAAAACACAAATGTATGGCCAATTAATCTTTTTAAATGTTTTTTTTTTTTTTAATTTATTTCTAGGAGAGAGAGAGAGAGACAGCGTGAGCAGGGGAGGGTCAGAGAGAGAGGGAGTCACAGACTCAGAAACAGGCTCCAGGCTCTGAGCTGGCAGTCAGCACAGAGCCCGACGCGGGGCTCGAACCAACAAACCGCAAGATCATGACCTAAGCGAAAGTTGGACACTTAACCGACTAAGTCACCCAGGCGCCCCTGTATGGCCAATTAATCTTTGACAAAGCGAAAAAGAGTATCCAATGGAAAAAAGACAGCCTCTTTAACAGATGGTGCTGGGAGAACTGGACAGCAACATACAAAGAAAGAAATAGATCACTTTCTTACACCATACACAAAAATAAGCTCAAAATGGATGAAGGACCTGAATGTAAGACAGGATATCATCAAAACCCTAGAGGAGAAAGCAGGAAACAACCTCCTTGAACTCAACCACAGCAATTTCTCACTTGACACATCCCCAAAGGCTAGGGAATCAAGAGCACAAAAATGAACTACTGGGACCTCATCACGATAAAAAGCTTCGGCATAGCAAAGGAAACAATCCATAAAACTAATAGGCAACTGACGGAATGGTAAAAGATAGTTGCAAATGACATATCAGAGGCTAGTATCCAAAATCTATAAGGAACTCAACAAAGTCCATACCCGAAAAACAAATAATCCAGTGAAGAAATGGGCAGAAGTGATGAAAAGACACTTTTCCAAAGAGGACATCCAGATGGCCAACAGACACATAAAACATTGCTCAGCGTTATCAGAGAAATACAAATCAAAACCACACTGAGATACTACCTCACACCAGTCAGAGTGGCTAAAATGAGCAAATCAGAGGACTCTAGATGCTGGCGAGGATGTGGAGAAACGGGCACCCTCCTACACTGTTGGTGGGAATGTAAACTTGTGCAGCCCCTCTGGAAAACAGTGTGGAGGTTCCTCAAAAAATTAACAATAGAACTCCCCTAGGACCCAGCAATAGCACTGCTAGGAATTTACCCAAGGGATACAGAAGTGCTGATGCATAGGGGCACATGTACCCCAATGTTCATAGCAGTGCTTTCAATAGCCAAATCATGAAAAAAGCCTAAATGTCCATCAACTGATGAATGGATCAAGATGTGGTTTATATATACAATGGAATACTACATGGCCATGAGAAAGAATGAAATCTGGCCATGTGTAGCAATATGGATGGAACTCGAGGGTGTTAAGCTGAGCGAAATAAGTAAGGCAGAGAAGGACAGATACCATATGTTTTCATTTATAAGTGGAACAGGAGAAACTTAACGCAGGACCATGGAAGAGGCGAAGGGGGAAAACAGTTGGGGAGAGGGAGGGAGGCAAACCATGAGAGACTCTTGAATACTGAGAACAAACTGAGGGCTGATGAGGATAGGAGAGAGGGGAAGGAGGGTGATGGGCATGAAGGAGGGCACTTGTTGGGATGAGCACTGGGTGTTATATGGAAGCCAACTTGACAAAAAACTAAAAAAGAAGAAAAAAAAACCCAAAAATGGGCAAAAAGCTTGACATTCCTCCAAAGAAGACACAAAGATGGCCAATAAGCATATGAAAAAATGTTCAACATCACCAATCATTAAGGAAATGTAAACCAACATTATAACGAGCTACAACTTCACATCTATTAGGTCAGTTATTACAAAAAAGCTTGCGAGGATGTGGAGAAATCAGAACCCTTGTGCACTGCTGATGGAAATGTGCAATGGTAGAGCAACTATGGAAAACAGTATAGTAGTTAAATATAAAATTACTAAATGAAAACTGGTAAAAATCTAACAAAAAAGTTAAATATAAAATTATCATATGATGCAGCAATTCCATGTATGGATATATACACAAAAGAACTAAGATTGGGGCCTCAGAGATTATTTGTACACCAATGTTCATAGCAGCATTATTCCACAATAGCCAAAAAGGGATAACAACTCAAATGTCCATCAACATTTGGTTGGATAAACAAAATGTAGTATTATAAATACAATGAAATATTATTTAGCTTTAAAAAGGAATGAGATTCTGATATATGCTACAACATGGATAAACCCTGAAAGCATTATAAATGAAGTATGTCAGACAGAAAAGGGCAAATATTAAATAATTCCACTTAAAGGTATCTAGAATAGTCAAATTCACAGACAAATTAGAATGACTGCCAGTAGCTAGGGTTGGGGGGGCGGGGGGAAGGAATGGGGAGTTGACTGTTTAATGGATAGTTTCAGTTTGGAATGATGAAAAAACTCTGAAGGTGGACAGTGGTAATGGTTGACTGACAATGTGAATGTACTGAATTCCTCTACATTGTACACTTAAAAATGATAAAATGGTAAATTCTATGTTATGTGTATTTTACCACAATAAAAAAAGGTTAAAAAGAAAAAAAAAACACATATAATTTTTTATTGGCCAAATGTAGAACTACAGTATGGTGGTAGCAATAAGAAACTTAGCAGAGTGATAACCTCACTTTTCTTCCCCATGTTAGAGAATGCATTCAAATATACTCCCTTCACTTAAAAAGCTTCCCAGCAAGGGGTAGTGATTAGGGAAAGTCAAGTCTGCATGGAGGTGAGGTATTCTCAAAACATCTGAGGCTAGAAGTAAATTTCTTAGAAACACAAAAGTAGTTTAAAATTACACAGTGTAGGGGCGCCTGGGTGGCTCAGTTGCTTAAGCGTCCAACTCTTGACACTAGCTCAAGTCATGATCTCACAGTTCGTGAGTTCAAGCCTCCAGTTGGGCTGTGCTGGCAGTGCACAGCCTACTTGGATTTTCTCTCTCTACCCCTCCCCTGCTCTTTCTCACAAAATAAATAAACTTTAAAAAAAGAAAGAAGGGAAGCTGGTCAGAGAATTGACCCTGAAGAGCCTCAGGCTCGAAAAGGATCTGCTTTGTAAGTTACAAATAAGAGTAAACCTTCATTGAGTATTCGCTATCTGCCAGCCAATGTTCTAATAAGCACTTTATATGCATTACATGTTTTAATAAAATTGGCCTTGGTGACTCTGCCTACAACCAAATTTTTGCTCTTCTTAATTCCACAAGGTTAACTTAATAGTATAAACAGTCTGGCTATGGCATGGATGTCTGAAACCAACTGCTTTCAGATATTTAAGTAAGGTCTTTTAAAATTACACAGTTAAATTTATTTCCCCTCAACAGCATCTCTCCAATAAACTACTACATGCATACACATAAGTGCATAAAAACTGCATTTAAATAGTAAAAAGAAGAGTAGATAATGATACCCTTTAACCCTTTAAGCCTTACATTTAGTCCAACCTTACATTTGTTAATGTAAAATTATCAATGACTATAAAACTCTGTTATAGGCAAGTCAGCCCCATATGGAACCCCATACTTTTAGTGTTTTATTTTCTAGTCCTTCTCCCACCCCAATTCCCACCTCTGACTCTAAAATATAAATAATTTTGGGGCGCCTGGGTGGCTTAGTCGGTTAAGCGTCCGACTTTCGCTTAGGTCATGTTCTCGCAGTTCGTGGGTTCGAGCCCCGCGTCGGGCTCTGTGCTGACTGCCAGCTCAGAGCCTGGAGCCTGTTTCAGATTCTGTGTCTCCCTCTCTCTCTGACCCTCCCCTGCTCACGCTGTCTCTCTCTCTCTCCTAGAAAGAAATAAAAATAAAAATAAAAAAATATATATATATAAATAAATTTAATGGGCTTTTTGGATTATAAAAAAAGACACTAAATGCTATAATTTAAAAATATATATGAAATGTAAAAACACCTAAAAGTCACCTCAAATGGCTATTTATTTACATTAACAACCATAGTATAAATTACTACCAGATAATAAATGACCTAAAAAATAGTGCAAATTAAGCAATAAGAAATTATATACTAACATTTCAATCTACATTCTTTTTGGTAACTGAAAATACCTTAATATTTTTAGTATTAAAGATTTTCAATTCTAATGTTGAAATGTAAATAAGCTAACAACTAATTCTTACCAACTTCATGAACAGTTTTAGTTGTTTTTTAAAAGTATCTGCAGGCATCAAATTTTTCTGTTTTTATTTGAGAGAAAGAGAGAGCATGCACAAGTGGCGGAGGGGCTGAGAGCGAGCGAGGGAGAGAAAATCCCAAGCATGCAATGTGCTGTCAGCACAGAGCCTGATGGGGGCCTTATCTCACAGGAATGACCGGAGCCAAAATCTAGTGTCAGACACTCAACCAACTGAGCCACCCAGGCGCCCCTGCATGAATCAATTTTTAAACTTTACACTTAACTTTACACTAAAAATTATCCTTCAGAACTAAGATTTTTGCCCAATGCCTTCAATCAAGACTAATTTATTGCCTTTCAATAATCAAAGTACTTTTGGGAATGTGGAAAAATACAATTAGGTTTCATTCCTTTTGTTAATGTAAAATTATCAACAACTATAAAACTGTCTGTTATAGGCAAGTCAGCCCTACATGGAGCAGCACAAACAGCCATGGAAGCCACACAATTTAACTTGGAGGGGTTCTATAAAAAATCTACCAGTGCTGAAAATGTCTACCATCAGAATCATCCCTTTAGGTTACTGCATTATTTTCAGAAAACATTTGTTCAAATGTAAATGTTCACTAGGAAAGAGGAATTATTATATATACATATAAAAGTTCATACTTTTTTAAACTTAAGGAGTAAAAATTAACTGGTAATTAAGAGTATTTAGATTCACTCCTTAAAGGAAAATAGAGATCAAGTACTAAAATGCTTATATATTCAAAGTAATGATACTTACCTCTAAAATTTGACCAGCTCTAAGTAGTGGGTGCCCATCAGCCTGGACCACTGTTACCTGATGGGGAGACTGTGACAGAATGCTGGAAGAGCTAGCACAAGTCTAAAAATAAAGAGAAAACACAAGAACACTTTTTCTTTATATAATATTAAACCTAGGCAAAGTTTAAAGGTCACTAAAACACTACCTAAGGGACACCTGCTGTATACTTACGTTTGATATAACCCTGTGGTGGATACTACATGGTCCCTGATAGTGTTTTGTGGTCACCTAAAAAAATGCAGAGCTCTTTTATAGGAGCCTAAAGAAGGTGTCTCAAGCCTCTACACTCATCTATACAGTAAGACAATTTATAGAATGCAAATAGAACCTAGTTGAGGTCATAATTAAATTCAAAATAACATTGTTTTAAAATAAGGTATGAGAGGTGCCTGGGTGGCTCAATCGATTAAGGATCCGACTCTTAATCTTAGCTCAGGTCTTAGCTCAGGTTTTGAACTCTTTTGAGTTCAAGCCCCACATTGGGTTCCACACTGAGTGAAGCCGAATGAATGAATGAATGAATAAGATAACGTGTAAAATGTTTTTTTTTTTTTTACAAAGCTTTATGATATGAACATGGCTTAGTATTTTAAAAAGTAAAATTAAGATGTCTTATAGTCCATAAATGCTTCATTTTTATACTCTTACCTTAGATTGGTCAAGAACTTGACATTTTTCCCATACTAATTTATCATTTTCAAATTTTTTCCAAGGATTGTTCCATTTTTCAGAAGCTTCTTTTTCTTTCTTCTTTAAAGCAACCTGTTCATCTGTAAATAATGTCCTTTTTAAAAAAAATGTATAAAAACTGTAAAAAAAAAATCATGTAAACAAATCATGACCTTAAAGAGTACAGATTCCAACACCGATCTAATCAAAATTGTTTTTAGGGAGATTAACTCACAAGACAGAAGAATTTTAAGAAATACGGAATAAAAGAAAACATTTAACCAGAACCAAACTTTATGTATGGCACAAATGGATATAAAAATGTTTATCACAACTGGCAATAAAAAGCAATTTTTTCAAGAACATATTTTATATCATGTGAATTATTCTGAGCTTCTACTTTCCTATAATGTTCATTCAGGTAATACTAAGAGACTGAAAGCTAGACCTCTGGATTCTGAGAACCCTGTAATCAAATCCAAGTTCAACCACTTCCTATCTGTGTAATTGGGAGCAAATCGCTGTTCACCTTTCTAAAACTCAGTTTCTTCTTTTGTAATATGAATACAGGGCCTAGCACAAGGTAAATATGTAATAAATGCCATTATTATTCTGCTGAATAGCAAAAAAAAAATCTTGTGTCTAACAAACTGATATGAAAACAACTAGGTCCCAAATCAACAGTTCTTAAAAATTCAGAGATGTACAGGGGTACCTGGGTGGCTCAGTCAGTTAAACGTCTGACTCTTAGTTTCAGCTTAGGTCATGGTCTCACAGTTTCATGAGTTAGAGCCCCAGGTCAGGCTCCACACTGACAGTGCAGAGCCTGTTTGGGATTCTGTCTCCCTCTCTGCCCCTCCCTACTCATGTTGTCTCTGTCTCTCTCAAAAATAAATAAACTTTTAAAAAATCAGAGATGTATAAATCTAAATTTCAGAAAATTAATGAAAGCAGGAGTTTAACAAAGAGAATCATGGTTTCCTAACAGTATCAAGTAAAAGAAAGTAAACTCTTTTTAGATAATAAAACATAAAACACTTCACTCATTTCCAAGTAGTTCCATCTTACTTCAGAAGTTTGTTATTACAGTCTGATAAGCAAAATGTGTATTGGAAGAAAATATTTAAAGCTGAAATTATAATGACACAACAAACCTCCAAACCTTCAGATACTGCTACCATACATTTAATTTCTTCAAACTTCTGTTACCTTGACTTCCAACATCAACAATTCATTCTCAATTTCTTCTGCTTATCTCTTTTTCTATATCACCTGTCTTATCACCAATACGACGGCCTCACAAGACTTCCTAGCTGAATGGAGGGTGAAGCCCATCTTTAACCTTTTAGTACAGCTATTCTTAAGAAATACAACTGTTACTTCACATATTTTCCAAATTCTGTTACCTGGACCATAAGTGTAGTCCAAGAAGAAGAGTTTCTTAGTTATTATCAAAATTTTAAGCCTCTTAACAGAAATTATAAATTATTCTGTTAAAAAGTCTACAGATTGGAAAAAAGCAGTAAGCTTGTCTTTGTATGGAATATACTCACTGATACCATATTAATGATTTCTGATCAGATTGTTTTCTTTACCTTAAAAATGAACCCAATTCATTTGCATCTTGGTAGCTCAGTCGGTTAAGTGTCCAACTTCAGCTCAGGTCATGATCTCATGGCTCATGGGTTCAAGCCCCATATCAGGCTCCAGGCTGACAGTGTGCAGCCTGCTTGGGATTCTCTTTCCCTCTCTCTCTGCACCTCCTCCACTTGTACTTTCTCTTGCTCTCAAAACTAAATAAATAAACTTAAAAAAAAAGGAACCCAATCATTTTTAAATAAAACCATGAAATCCACAGGGTTTCTACAATAGAAAAAATATGAAAATGGATTCGCAGGAAATAAGACAAGTTTAGAAATCCCTGAGCTCCAGAATGATACTGATGGCACTGCTCACCTCTGGTCTTCTGGTACACACTGAGAGTACAGACAAAAAGACACAAACTAAACTATAGTAACAGGTATAATAAATACCTACCAAGCTCTTTCCTCCATTGGGCTTTTTTTGCTTCCAACAAATTTCTATCACGTTCTCTTTCTCCCAGAGTACTGAATATGTCGCCTGGTTTCCATACATTCTCTCTGACACAAAAAAATAACAGAAACCTTATTATATGTTTTTATACGTTACCCATAAAGATTAAGTAATAAAGTTAACAGCTCTCAATCTTCACAGTAAATATTTCGCATGCAAGTCACGAAAAGCAGAACCATTTTCACAAGATGACCCCACAATAACAGATAGGAGTTACATACATGGCAATTTTCCGTTCATTCTGCTTAGATGTCTCTTGATTAACAGATTTATTTTCATCTAGGACAGATGAAAGAGCCTCGGTTTTTTGGAGTACTCCCATAGCATTCTCATCCTTTGGCTGATTAGAAATATTGTTTAAATGTAGACTCCCCTGACCTAGGGGGTAAAAATGCATGTTTTAAAATTAACGCTAAAATTACATGTATTACAATACCTTATCTTGGCATACTGCTACACACCTTAAAAACACTGCCTTAACATTATCAAAGTAATTACCTCTCACAGCAAGCCTTCAGTAGATATTATCATTCCCTTTTGCAAAAAAAGGAAACTGAGCCCAGAGGTTAAATGGTCCAAAGATATAGCGATAGCTATATAACCTCTTGTGTTAAATATGAAAACAAACAAGCAACAACAAAAAATCCTCCATTTACTCTTGCTGACAATATTTTTACAAATAATACAATACAAATCATAACTTAAAAGGAGAATAAATGCAAATAACTTTATGAAAAACTCATTACCCTGTCCTTATTTTTCTCATTTAGCTAGAAAATCAATGGGAAACTTTATTATGGACCATTGTCTCTATGCCTCTGGTATACCTATTTCAAATGTTTTATACAGGTTCCTATGCCTGGCTCAAAACCTGTTCTAATTCTTCCTCAATGTGCCAGTTTTCCCAGTGAAGAGAAAGCGTATTTAACATGCAGGCCAGTATATGATTAGACAAATTCTGCCTTCAACTTTGTTGATATTATCTCTCACTATGCATAATAAGTTTTTTATTTTTGTTCTCTAGGCCACAATTCTAGCCTCTAAAGACTTGGCTCCCTCATTTTGCAAAGAATAATCTAGACCAAGAGAAAGTAAAGCACTCCAATTTGTCCCCAAATCATTGTGGGGCCTCTTTCTGTTAACTGTTAATTTTAACTTCATTATTGCCTAACAACATTTTAATGATATTTCTACTCATATTAATTCCTGAGCTCAAAGGTGAAACCAGAAGACATTTAAAAACATAACACAATGCCCTAAAGAAACAGAAGACATGTAACACCACTACTCCTTCCAAGTCTGTGTTTTAAAGATTGGCTAAAAAGATAGTGCTGCCAATCCTCAGCATGGATCAAGAGTCAAAGAAGGCAAAACGCAGGGTCCAGGAAAATAATCCTTTTCAGTAACTCAAATCAAATATTCAAAGTAAAGGTTCCTTCAATTTTCACTAGAAATACTACAGTGGTCTTTTAGAACATTTAATAGAATACATAATAGAATTATTTTTAATGTAAGTAAAGCCTTCTATGTTCTAAAATAAGTACAAGAGCTTTCTGTACTAAGATCTAGAGTTCACAGAATTAGGTTTCTTAAGACTATGACACTATGATTGTAATGTTCTGAACGTTAACCTTAAAATGTGGTATATTATAACTTTACAAGTGATTCTGCATGAAAGGATGGTTCTCTTAAAGAATAATTATTTTAAAAGATTGTTACACAGTAACTTAGAATTTAAGAGGCACAGTTATGTAAAATCCAATGAATAAGAAATTCTAAAATATGTACATATTGATAAAGTTAATATTAATTAAAACTTCAGGAAAAAAAACCTTACATGTTTCCTCCTTTCCATTTTCAATCAGGGAAACACATCTATTCCCTTGGTTCACAGTCATCAAAATCTGTTGTAGTTGGTCTTGTGTTAGACACACCAAACTTCTCTTCATATTTTCAGCTGTGATGTGTTTTTGGCAAAGCTTCTCTTTAGATACTACAGGTGTATTTACGGTGTTTCTAGTCTTCTGTATTTTGGGGGTTGCAGGTGAAATCTCTTTCTGGACATAAAAACAGTCTTTATCTACATACTGCTTGCATAAATCCTTAGTAGGTGAAAAAGCCATACTATTTTCTTCACCTTTTGCCTGTGAAGTTTCTGAACCCATTCTCTTCTTTTGCAAAAGTTTTCCACTCCTGATACAAGTATTTTGTGTTGATTTTAAAATGTATCCAGTCTGTTTTGTTCTTAATGGACATTTTGCAATCTTGGTCTTATTTCTCATCTGTTAAAACATCAGAAATTAACTCTTTGTAACAGCCCATGAAAAATCAAACGATTTTCTTTATTTATACAGTCTGTGATGTCAGACCTCTATAATTTTTCCATTTTGCTGTTAAAAGATTATATCCGTGAGAAACTAACATTTAACCTTTGCAAATCTTCACATGACAGCTTCATCAACTGGAAATTATTATTTTATTTCAAGATAATGAATACAGAAGAACTTTTATTCTAGTTGTTACAAAACATCTTCATTCTCTCCAGCTTGGAATCTCATGTCATGATTATCCTACTCATACTACCTCTTCTTTATAGATCTGTGCATTAGCAACTTAGCTTAGTTATGCCTTGAATAATGTAACTTATGGGTCAACATCCCTCTAACGTTACTCCTGTCTTTTTTTTTTTTTTAATTTTTTTTTTTAATGTTTTATTTATTTCTAGGAGAGAGAGAGAGAGACAGCATGAGCAGGGGAGAGTCAGAGAGAGAGGGAGTCACAGATTGAAACAGGCTCCAGGCTCTGAGCCGGCAGTCAGCACAGAGCCCGACGCGGGGCTTGAACCCACGAACCGCGAGATCATGACCTAAGCGAAAGTCGGACACTTAACCGACTAAGCCACCTAGGCGCCCTGTCGTTACTCCTGTCTTAATTATTAGTGCTGTCATATCCACACAGACCATTCTTCCAATTCTCTGGCCTCTCATTTCCTTGAACTCTGCTCTTCTACTCTTGTCCTCCAAGCCACCTCAGTTATTCATTCCCATAGTGATTATTTTATACTGACCTAGTTACTAACTTGCAATCCCTCCATGATCTCAATCTGAATCATGGCACAATGACCAACACTCTCCTTGCATATCCCAATGCTGATACTTCTTTAACTCAGCTGGGATCTATAATCTATTGATCCTACTACCTTCCCCTGCCTTCGTTTCCTTCCTTAAATTCCACAATCAACAAAACTCACCATTGTCTTCCATTCCCACCTCCTTTGCTCTGACATATATACTTTGCAAATCCTCAGACTGGTAAAATCTAATTCTTCACCACCTACCCTGTGCCTGCACTCAAGAAGAAAAACACAAAGCCACAATATCTAGTTTCACCTTAAATAAATACATAGCCCCAAACAACATGCTACCCCACAAACATTTCCCAAATTCATTTACTTTTTTCTCCTCTTTTCCAAATTCCTAACACGTTCTATTTCACACTTACTCTCAGCTGAAAATCTTGATCAATATATCACTAAAAATCTTAGAGAGAAGCATTCAGAAGAAACTTCAAGAAATTTCTATCACCAAATCTGTACCAGCATTGGTACCCATACAAACTTGCCTGTACTCCTATTATTCACACATACTAGTATAACTCTTTCTTAGGGATCTCTCTAGAGCAATTCTTTGCTTTCTCCTGAATCATCAACTGTTTCTTTTCTGCTGGATCACATCTTTTTTTTAATCATCTTAAAAAATACATGATTCTACTTTCTCCTCTCATCTCCCATTTACCACAAGCTTTCACCCACACGACTACACCAAAACCACTCATCAAGGTCACTAATAACTTTTATGTTGCAAATCCGGTGACTGATTCTCAGATCCTCATCTTAACTAAACATATTAGCAGCATGTGACACAGTTGAGTATTCCTTCTACTTTGAACACTTAAAAAAAATTTTTTTAATGTTTATTTTTGAGAGAGACAGCACGAGTAGGGGAGGGGCAGAGAGAGAGAGAAGGAGACACAGAATCCAAAGCAGGCTCCAGTCTTTGAGTTGTCAGCACAGAGCCTGACTTGGTGATCCAATTCACAAACCGTGAGATCATGAGCTGAAGTTGGATGCTCAACCGACTGAGCCACCCAGGGGCTCCTACTCCTTCTATTTTGAATCACTTTCTCTACTTCACTTCCAGGACTCCGCAATCCTGGTTCCTCTTGCTTTTTATTTCCCCCAGACCTCTTAAAGTTGCTCAGTCCCAGGATCTCCTCTCTAAGTTACCTCATTCATTTAGTAATTTCATTTACCCTTGTGGCTTTAAATATTATCCATATGCTGATGACTCCCAAAGGTCTCCAGGATAGACCTCTTCCCTAACTTAAGGTTCCATCTGCCTGTCCAAACGCTTCCACTGGGTTTCTAATAGCCATTTAAAACTCAGCATGCCCCATATAACCTCTGAAAGGAATTCACAGTGACAAAAGTACATTATGCAGATAACTTCCAAACATTCTAATGTTTGTCACTGAAATATATACATTCCTGCAAAGTCAGCTATGAATTGTGTATATGTATGTGCACATACAGATTGAACAGGATCAAATAAAACTGTCTCTAATCACACATGCACACATACACACAAAGCCTCAGCATGCCCCAAATCAAACTCTTGATCTCCCACATGCCCCTAAAAAGCTTCCTACTTTCAGAGGAAACTACCCATGTCAAAAATTTTGGAATTATCCTTGACTCTTCTCTCATATGCCACACTGGTCATTAAACCTTGTTTTGCTCCATCTTCAAAATATATCTTGAATGTGACCACTCCTGAACATTTCTATTACCCTCTAATTCAAGCCATTATAATGCTCTTGCCTACTGAAATTATTACTGAAATTACTGAAAAGCCTGCTTTTCCTGCTTCTGCCTTCGCTTCCCAATCTGTTAGCACAGCAGCCACTGAGTACCTTAAAAGGGGAAGTTACATCATGTCACTTTCTTCAAAAGCTTCTAAGGGCTTCCTAACTTAGGAAAAAAACCTGAACTTCCTACTTCGACCAAAAAAGACCTAAAGATCTATGCACCCTTCAAATTTATTTCCTTATCTGATCTCATTTTATCTTAGCCTCCAGACACATGGGCTTCTTACTCTTTGAATAAGACTCTCCAGTTTCAGGCCTTAGCATTAGTCAATCCCTCTACCTGGGACATTCTTCCCTCATGGTTCACGTACTCACCTCCTTCAAATCTTTGCTCCACCATCACTGGCTCAATGAGGTCTTTCTTCTCTGATCACCCTATTTAAATTTGCAGGTTTCCTGTTCTCCCTCACAGCCTCACCTACCTAGCACTCCCTTTTCCAAAGACTGCTGTGCTCCTGAAGTGACTGTGCCTCTTCCCTTTCTCTTTTTCTCTATAGCACTTTTCATCTTGTGACGTTGTATATTTTGCTTACTCTATACCCATTCAATTCCTTTTTCTTTTATTTAACATTCATTTCTTTGAGAGACAGAGCATAAATGGGAGAGAGGCAGAGAGAGACAGAAAGACAGAGCTAGAAGCAAGCTCCAGGTTCCACACTGTCAACACAGAGCTTGACAGTGCTCGATCCCACAAACTGTGAGATTATGACCTGAGCTGAAGTCGACACTTAACCAACTGAGCCACCTATGGACCTCTATTCAACTAGTTTCTAATGTAAACTCGCTAGGGTAGATTTTTAATACTTTTTCTACTGTATAGCTCCAATACAGAACAATGAGTGGAACAAAGTAAGTACTGACTGAATTTTTTGTTGACTATCCTCAACTACGCTGTAAAGACTGAATTCTCTCCTCCATATTTATTCCCTTTTCCAAAATATCCTATTTCTGTGGCACTGTTGTTCTAATTTCTCAAACCAGTAGGCATGGTGTCATCTTTAACTTTATCCTCATTCATGGTCTTCTTTGGTTTATGAGCAAGTGTTGGTCATTTCTTCCTTTTAAACCTTTTTCTTATCACTTACATGATGATAAGCCTAAACTCAGGTTTTCATTACCACTCTACTAGATTACAGCCTGCCTATCTCATATCTTTCCTCCATTTAATTCACTATACATTTCAGCAAACCCAATTAACCTTAATTAATTCAACAGTCATTCAGTCACTATTAATTGTTGCTTTTTATGTGCTCACCAATACAGAAGAGTACTGGAGGTGTAAAGATGAAGAAGATACTTGCTGTCAAAGAGTAGGGTAGACTCCCCACGACTTTTACCTGGCTTATCATATCCCAACTCTCCTGGTCTTTCAGTAAGTTATAGAATATATAACCACATTTGGACCAATTAGCCATTCCTATTTCACCTGACTTTTCAAGATATACCTGCAGTATCAGCCACAAGATCTGTCTGTCATCCTCTTCACCTCATCCAAATCCTATTTGTTCCTGGTTTTAGGCTTGTGATAATACCAATACCACAACATAAAATATCTTTTACCCTCTCACCCCTGTGGCTATTTTAATGTAACTAATTCTCTAAATGAGAGATGGCAAACTCAAATACATACTGTGTGTAAATTAGGCTGGGTAGGAACTGAGATGAGATGACAAGCATTTTTCCACCTAAAGGAGGCAATCACCATCAGAACCAGCCCACACTGCCAAACAGGAATCTGAGTCTACTTGCTAGATCATCCAATATTTCAAGAGAACCAAAAAAGCCAGATTTTACATTAAATTCTCCAACATTTAGATACTGGCAACTCATTCCAGTTTTTGAAAACCACTCTGTGGATTAAGCAAATTATCAGCAGAATGCATGTAGCTTACACAGCTGAGCCCTCCCACCTCAGTCTCCAACTACAGCTCCTACTACCTCACCCTTCTTTGACTCATAGGGGCCTTTCTCTTGGTCACTAACAGTTGAGCATCTTGCTTCTCTAATCAGTTGCTCATCCAAACTATTAAGGGCAATGCATGCCATTAGCATATTTTGAAAGTCATTTCTGTCTCCTTCTTTCCATTTCACTAACCACCACCCATGTTCAAGAACTTTTAAGACTCTCCCTGGACTATACTTAGCCCATAACTGTGGTCTCCCCGTTACAATCTGTCCTTCATAGGGCTGCCCGAAGCCCTATTCTACAACACAAATTATATTGTACCTACTCTACTTTTCAAAAATTCTTCAATGCTCCTTATATACAAATCAAGGAAGTTCAAATTCTTTAAGTATACATTTGAACTGTTTAAGGGGTACCTGGGTGACTCAGTCAGTTAAGCATCTGACTCCCGATTACAGCTAGGTCACGATCTCAGTTCATGAGTTCAAGCCCCACATCGGACTCTGTACTGATGGCACAAAGCCTGCTTGGGATTCTCTCCCTCCCTCTCTCCAACTTAAACTCTTTAGGACTGAACTCTCCTCTTAGCATTATGATCTACACTTCCCTGAGATACACACTATGCCTCAAATGCAAATTATACCTTCTATCTTGGAATTTTGCCCAGTACTTTCTGAGCTCAGAATGCACTCCCCTACCTCTTTACCTATAAATATCTGCCTTATCTTTTACGTTCTAATTAAAATGTCACCTCCTTTATGAAGCATTCCCTGGTCTCTTCAAACCACAAAGCACTGCTCTCTACAGCGTTGTTTGCCTTTTATAACCCTACTGTAGTTTACATTATCCTACTACAGTACATATAATATTCTACTTGTATTATATAGTTATTTACCTGACCCCCCACCCACCCACTTCCAAAAAACAAAGACCAGGCTTTGCTCATTTTTTTCCTCTCAGTCACAGAAGCAATAAAGTCAAGAATGGCCCTCTACTAGAACTTTACATCTTCAGTAAATCCTTGTTAAATAAAAACCTACTGAGTAATGATCTAATTTAAATAGAATTATCCTGTAAAATTTCACTTAAAAAGAAAAAATAGACCAAAAAATCTTCTAAAAATATTTAATAAAATGGGAGGGGGGGAAGCAATGACCTGGCATGAGGTCAATATATATTCAGCTCAATTCTGATTGCTTTTTGTAGCTAAATGCCAGGGGAGGGAAAAAACAAACAAACAAACAAAAACCCAGTGAATGCAAGCAGCGAAAGATCATGAACTACCAAATATTCAATTATGTTCAAGTTACTTAATAAGAAAAACAAATCTAGACCAAATTCCAAGTGTTTACTAGACTAGATGAATTTTAATAGATCAAAATATATCAAGTCTTCATGTCAAAATTTTTTACATAGCCAATTTGCTTTTAAACTAGTTTTAATTCTATCAATACTTTTCATAATATAAACAATGTCCAATGAATTTGTTTAATACTGGCTGACTTTACTATTTATATGGGGCCAGGATGCCAAAGCTAGAAAGAATCACAGAAAAGTTAACATTTTAAAATATAAAATGTGCTACTTAACACTAATACTGTGATATCCTTTAGCATATCACTATTCTGCTTCTCACATGTAAAAATACCCATGAAAAAAATTTTCAATGTTTTATATTTCAATTAATTCTTGTGACAATTTCTTTTAATGTTTATTTTTGAGAGAGAGAGAGACAGAGTATGAGTAGGGTAGGAGCAGAGAGAGAGACACACAGAATCTGAAGCAGGCTCTAGGCTCTGAGCTCTCAGACAGAGCCTGACGTGGGGCTCAAACTCACAAACCTCAAGATCATGACCTGAGCCAAAGTCGGACATTTAACCAAGCCACCTAGGCCCCCAAGTGACAATTTTAAAAGTGTAAAAGTGTATTTATTTTGAGAGAGAGTGGGGGAGGGGCAGAGAAAGAGGGAGAGAAAGAGATTCCTAAGTAGGCTCCACACTGTCAGTGCAGAGCCCAACACAGGGCTCAAACCCATGAATCATGAGCTCATGACCTGAGCCAAAATCAAGAGTCAGACACTTAACCAACTGAGATACCCAGGCACCCAAAGTATAAGAGTTTAGAATTTATAAATTACTCATGACACCGAATCATTAATATTTCTTTCATTTCTCTTCCTAAAAGCTTAAGAAATTAAACTGGTAACCGTCTTTACTTCATATTCCTTACCAAAGATTTTTAAAAATGCAGGGGCACCTGGGTGGTTCAGTCGACTGAGCATCCAACTTCGGTTCAGGTCATGAGTTCAGTTTGTGAGTTCAAGCCCTGCACTGGACTCTGTGCTGGCAGCTCAGAGCCTGGAGTCTGCTTCAGATTCTGTGTTTCCCTCTTTCTCTGCCCCTCCCAGCTCTCTCTCTCTCTCAAAAATACACATTAAAAACAAAAAAATTTTTAAATGCTGTAGGGATTTTGAAAAATTAAAATAGTACTCTGACCACACATGTGTTAAACTTAATGATGATGAGATAAGAGACTTCATACAACTGTGTTTAAAGAGCATACTATGACCATGACAGTTCAACCTATGAGGAAAGGGAAAACCAGAACTGTAGGTAGGTGTTGTAGTCACTCAGAAGCTTCTCCCAGCAGAAGAAAAACACTATGAAGAGAGAATTCATGAATAACTAATGGAAAAGAGAATCCAACATAAAGCTGCAGAAATGAGATTTGGGAAATTAAAAACAGATTTAAGCAAAAAAAAAAAAAAAAAAGACAAGTAATACTGTTTTTGTTTTTTATCTTCTGTGAGGAGCAAGGAATGAGGAAGATCTCAGCAACCCTTTATTTCAAGGGAAGAGAAGCTCCTTGAAATAAAATCAGTCTAGAAGGGCTTAGGATTCATCAGTATTTTTTCCTCAGCTTTATTAAAGTAAAATTGACAATTAAAAATTGTATATATTTAGGGTGTACAACTTGATTTATACATACGCTGTGAAAGTCACCAAAATCAATAAATTAACATATCCATCACCTCATATAGTCACCATCATCAGTATTTTGAAGTTCCAAAAGCAAGAATAAAACCAAACAATTTGCTCTAAGACAGTAAATAATTTAAGATCAACACTGCTGAGACACAGTTACTCTGGAAAAAGGAATCCTAGAATAAAATATTTCTAGACTGCTAATAGAATCTTGTAATGATTCTATCAAAAGTCCAAGACTAGTAATTTTATTATAGGCATGAAAGGAGAGCCCCATTTGTTCCAGGCTGGTTAAAAAGACAATGAAATGTCTTCACAAAATGTAGTGACTGAAGCAAATCCATTAAGGACACTGATGGAAGAAGAAACAGGTGAAAGAAAATAGAGGGCAAAGAAGATGGAAGATGAAATCAACTATTACAAGTAGCTTTTTATCTAAGAGCTATAAAGGGGGTGCTGTAGTTGTTAATGTGACTAAAATAAAATAATTAGTTGCAATATTTTAGTAGAACAGGACCAGGAAAAATATATACAATTTGTATTCTGTGATTTAAAAAGCACGTAAGGTATACAGGTATATGCCATATTTAGAGAAAAATAATTTTTACAGCTAACATGTGGAATTATTGGTTATCATCACCCATTTATGAAGTGATTATTATGCTGGGTACTCAAGGAACATCACCTTGATTAAACCTGTAAAAAAGAGCAAAGCCATTAAGAGCTCGAAGTTGAAAAGTGCCACATCATCCAAATTAAGCTCAGTTCACAGAAACACAAAGACTTTAAGATGCTGCAAAGATAAAGGAAAAAAGAGGGCTACAGTGAATTATGGAAGAGGAGAGTTGAAATTTCTGCTGATATTAATCTAAACATGGAAAAAGATATAGGGTACAAAAGTATGATATCAAAAATTGTTAAAGTGGTAATGTATTTTGTAGAAAAAGGCACTCGGGGTTTCTGATAAAATTTTAAAAGGAAAATTATCATTAAGCTCAAGTATGATCTCTTAAAGGAGAAAGCAAAGTGCATGTAACAGTTTGTGAATCAAATACACTGCTTTGATGAGGGAAAATGAAATCTGAGTATGAAAAGAAAAATATTTTCATTCTAATTTTAACAAATATATATTTTTAAAGGTCTCAGGAACTGCACTGTCCAGAGTAGTAACTACTAAATTTGCATTAAAAACTTAGTTTTTTTAGTTTAATTTTATTTAAATTAAAAACTCACCTCCTTAGTCATACTAGCCACATTTTAAGTCCTCAATAAGCACATATGACTAGTAGCTGACTATCATGTTAGAAAACAATGATCTTAGAACATTTCCATCATCACAAAAAGATTTACTGAGCAGCACTGATCTAGAGAAAAATGTTCTATACAGCATTTTAAACCAAAAAATTACGATCCCATTTCTGTGAAAGGACCAGCCTGAAAGCAAGAGAACGGTAACTCCTCATCATTATCCCAAACCCACTGTAATAATTCTTTTCAAACCACTATAAAGAAAACCACACTGTACATTCAAAAATAGGTCAAGTCATTTGGCTTACCTTCACAGAATTTTTTGATTTACATTCTACAAAAGAAAAAAATAATTACTGAGCTGTCAAACAAAAACACACTAAGGCAGTCACAAAAGGAAATTTTAATTAGCATTGTTTTAAGAAGGTATTTAATAGAAATATTAACCCCAAAAACATTAACTTTAGGCCCTGTTTGAGTGTTCTAACTTTACAGAGTTCAAGAATTTCTGTTTCATTTCTATTATTTTCCGAGATAAAATTATAAACATATCAGAAAAAAAAAATTATAATAATGTGAATGAGAGGAGAACCAAAGTTTACTGAGTTTTAAAACTAATACTAAAAATGATTTTAGCAACTGTGGTCCTACTACAAATTTAATACATTCTTTACATACACATAATTACATAATTACATAAATTTCACCTAGATTATTCATTAGGCAACATATTAAACATGAAATATACTGGGACATTAAGTTTTATGAATAAATACTGACAGTGGTAAGGAGTGATGTAATCTGACTTTACTTGGCTAAAAATAAATCTGAAAAAGTGAAAACAGCTTTTGCAAAGTATCATTTAAATATTACTCTATTACAAGCATAAAGTATGAAAAGAATAATAAACTCATATAGGTTTTAGGTAGAACATTTTAGGTTTCTGGTAACATAGCATACCATATGGAGACAATATTAACTTGGTTTTTCCATCCAGTAATTCAGTTTCAAGCTTTAAACCATCTCTGCAAAATAAAAGAAAGTTGTTTGACATTTTTAAGAAACAGCAAAGTTTTAAACAGAAATGAAATGCTTATTTGAATGTTGACTATACTTTCTTTCCAACTTATACAAGAATTCTGTAAATATTAAAGCCACTTTTTAATTAAAAGCATTTTTCAATCCAAGATAAAACTAAACACTCAGGGAGAAAATTCCTGAAACTTTCCAATAATAAAAAAATTTGTTATCTTTAACATGAAACTTCATATTCTTACTGGTAAGGAATAAATTCAATTATCATACCATTATTTAACTCTTACAAATCTAGACTGGAAAAATTGCTGTTACCAAAACTCTCCACCTAAGTTAAAGGAGCAAAACATAGATCTATTTGTTTCATAATGATCTCATGACTAATACATTCTATGGCATGTGCTACATTGTTAATTTGAAAGTGACCGATAACACTGCCACCACGGTTATTAACTATTTGAGCATAGTGACACTTTGTTACTATCACAACAATAAATCTGTAATAAACTTTGGCTGTTATAATTTTTTTTTGGTTATAATTTATTTGCGCATGTCCTATGCAAAAGCACGAAGTTAACAGTAGACACTACCATGGTAACTTGTACAAGTCAAGGTCTTAATAAAAATTCCACTGAAAACAAAAATAGTCCACAATTCACTGTTTCCTAAGAACAGGTGTATGTCAATAAACATCAACTAAGACAAAAGTGATGTCCAAGAGACAAAATTAAATCCAGAGGACTAGCCAAGGAAAACAAAGGTTGAAAAAAAAAAGTCTCAACGGAAACACGAAACCGCAGTGTTGGTAAGTAGAGGAAATCAAAATACTTATTAAAATACTGGGGGGAAATGGGTTTTAAAAGTTTCCCTGTTGCAGAGTTAGAATACTCCATGTGTGCACGTTCGTGCAACTCAACAAACAAAAGAATGAAACCGAAAAGAACGTCTGTTCAGTATTACTGCACTGTAAGCTCCTTCAGGGGCAGCCGGTCTTATTTTTTCTCTCCACAAGTTCTAGAGTACAAAATTCATTTGCTAAATGACGTGCAGTAGTCTGAGTTTGGTAACTTTTCATCTTCTTAGAACATTAACTTCCTATCACTTCCCCGCAACAGTCCTTTCTACTCAACAAACTTAATGACGGCTCAAGACTCGGTTCTCCGCATTCCCGGCCGGCGTTAAACCCCCCAGGGCGCTCCGACTACCCGCAGAGACGCCAAAGACAGAGGCCTGGGCCAGGATTTCTCCCCGGCAAGCCGCTAAGCTTTATCTCTCCCATCTGCCCTCACCGCTTATCGCCTTTCCTCCTTCACCACCATGAGGTCAATGAGAGGGCGGAAAGGAGGTCCTGACAGATCTACTGCGAGAAAGGATGTGCAAACGCGGCCGCGGCATGGGCGGCAAACGCCTACCGGGCCTCTCGTCCCCTCTCCGCCTCAGGCAGCCGGGCAATGCCTTTTGAGGTGGCGCGGAAGATGTTCCACGAAGGATTCCAAGGACCAACCTCGCCTCACCCTCTCTCTGCTGCAGACCACCCTTGTTGCCCCGGCTTACCCTAAGTTCATGGCCTGAGCTCTAGCTCTCTCCACCGCCGCTCAAGTCACCTGTGTGTGCCGGTTGCCTACGCCACTCAACAAGCGCTACGCCAATTGGATCCGGTGATGCCGGCGAGCTGGGACAACAGACCAATCAGAATTAGTCGTGCTGGCGGGTGGCTCTCAGTAGGGGCAAGGCAGACGCGGAGATCCGCCGGGTTATCCTGGCCCCAGGCCCTCCGCCCTCGCCTTTGGGTACCGGGGTTCTTCGTTCGTCGTAGTTGTAGACACACCACCCCCGGCGCTTTGCCCCGAGTTCACTCGAAGTCCACAGAGAAGTGCCTCGGTTCAGCTGGAGGTGGCAAAAAATATGGAAAAACAAAAAGTATAAGCTGTTTTAGGAAGTGAATATTTGCAATATTTTATATTTGTAAGAAAGACTTATTTGGGGAAAAAATAAATGTGGAGCAGGGTGCTGGGGAGAGACTCGTAGATCCGGTACAGGGTTTGTCCCGTTTCTGGCTCGGATCTCCGCAGGAAGCCTAATGCATTGTAACTCTGAATTGCAGCAATCACAAGTACTCAATAAATGCAGCTCTTTTGTGCCAGACTGGGAACTAAGCGCTTTAAGTCTATTATATGAGCTTTACAACATTATCTCTGAGTTGCATAGAGGTTAATCAAACAATTTAACCCCGGAGCCCGTGTTTTGAACTAGTGTTTTATGAGTCTAACTGCTGTTTGTTCTTGAAAATCTAAATGTAAGTGTTCTTCCTCCAAGAACTTCCTCTGGAATCCACTAGTGGGTAAATCAGGAAACCCATTTTCTGGAGCCCCCAGTCCCTGCCCTTTTGATCAGGGTACTAATGCGTTTAAGATACTGTGTCAGAGTGAGCTTCCGAGGGGCAGGCAGTTGGTATCTCATATACCTCCATAGGTACAGCGTAGACAGTAAATAATTGTTAAATGAAAGAACAGCAAAAAATTTAAAATGCTAACAACTTTATTAAATTTGACTGAATGCTATTTCATGATGAGGATTGTAATGCAGTTTACTAAAAGTTCACAGGTTTTTCTTCTGCTCATACGATTTTTACATAGTTAAGAAATGAGGCACATTGAATTCTCATCAGTATCTTCACTGAAAACTCAGAGATCTTTTAATGTTCATTTGTGTATCTGGTCTGTGGAAGATATACTTTAAAAACATTTGTTACTATACTTGACTGAATAAATGAACAGGAACCAGAGTACATTTGTTCCGTGTTTTGCTTTGTTCTGTTTTAAGAAACATTTATCTAGGCATGGGGGTGGAAAGGCTAAGAGGATTTAAACCGACATGTTAACAGGAGTATTTCTGGGAGATAGAGTGCTATGACTTTTAAAATGTTACTTTGGGGCACCTGAATGGCTCAGTCAGTTGAGTGTCTGACTCTTGATTTTGGCTCAGGTCATGATCTCACAATATGCGAGATCAAGCACTTTGTCAGGCTCTGTGCTGACAGCTGGAGCCTGTCTGGGATTCTCTCTCTTTTCTCTTTGCCCCTCCCCCTACTTGTGCACTCGCATGCTCGGGCTCTCTCTCTCTCTCTCTCTCTCTCTCTCTTTTTAAACATAAATAAAAAAAATGTTTATTTATTATGAAATAAATAAACATTTCAAAAATAATGATTATAATAATAGTTAATAGGATCTGGCATAATGAGAGATTGCTAGAGAAATAAAGAGAATAAGAAATAATAAGAAATAAAGAGAACTCTAAAAAATACAGGAATAACAGATATAAAGAGCAATTTAGACAAAACCCTCAAGGAAGAGCCACATTGCCCCACAGGACTGAGATCCAGACCTTACTGGAGATCATGGCCTGGTTTATGCCAGGGAAATATTGCCAGAAATCTATCCTCTAGGTTACTGGGGGAATCTGTTCACAGAATCTTACCAGAGGCCCGGGACTACAAAACTGCCTGAGGGGGTTGCTCAGAGAAGCTGCTGATGGCCGAGTGCTGCTGAAGATGCTGCCATGTGGCATGAGCCTGATGTTGGAGAAGCTGCCAGTGCTGAACCTGGAAACTGGGAGAAGCGTCTTCCACTGAGATATTGGATACCAAGAAGCCTAACAAGTGAATACACTGGAAGCAAGGACAGGATTCTTTTCTACTGCAGTGTCTCTCCAGCCCCCTCTAATAAGAAATCTTAGGGATGTCTGGGTGGTTCAGTTGGTTAAGCATCCAACTTCCGCTCAGGTCATGATTTCATGGTTCACGGGTTCCATCCCCATGTCGGGCTCTGTGCTGACAGCTCAGAGCCTGCAGCCTCCTTTGGATTCTGTGTCTACCTCTCTCTCTGACCCTCCCCTGCTCATGCTCTGTCTCTCAAAAATAAATAAATGTTCAGGGCGCCTGGATGGCTCAGTCTGTTAAGCGTCTGATTTTGGCTCAGGTCATGATCTCATGGTTTGTGCGTTCGAGCCCCACATTGGGCTCTGTGCTGGCAGCTAGCTCAGAGCCTGGAGCCTGCTTCAGATTCTGTGTCTCCCTCTCTCTCTGACCCTCCCCTGCTTATGCTGTCTCTCTCTCTCAGAAATAAATAAAACATTAAAAATAAATAAATGTTTAAAAAAATTTAAATAAAATTTAAAAAAAGAAAGAAAGCTTAACATCTTATCAGCTACAAAGGAAAACATATTTAAAGGGCCCAGATCCATTTTACATAAAAAAGATGAATTTGAAGCTGAGTCAATAAGTTGATAACTGAATTATATTTTTGATACCAACCAAGGCTTTCACTAATACCATGAATTTAATACCAATAGAACAGTCTTTCAGCAAAGAACTATATCACAATACTGAGGTTCATTCCATGATCTAATGGACATTGAATACCAACTGATACAGGTATGGATAAGCCATCTTCTGCTTGAGAAGATTACATATTTCAGGTGGTTTTACATATTGCTGTCCATCTTAGAGTTCATCAGTTTAATAGCACTCTCCTTGAAATATACTATTTGTGTGACCAATTTATATTCTTAATAAAAACTGATTTTTTAAAAAAACATTTATTTATTCATTTTGAGAGAGCCAGTGAGCATGAATGGGGGAGGGGCAGAAGGGGAGGGAAAGAGAATCACAAACAGGCTCTGCACTCTCAACTCAGAGTCTGATGTGGGCTCCACCGCACAAACTGCGAGATCATGACCTGAGCTGATATCAAGAGTCAGACACTTAGGGCACCTGAGTGACTGAGTCAGTTAAGCACCCAACTTTGGCTCAGGTCATGGTCTCACAGTTTGTAAGTTTGAGCCCCACATTGGGTTCTGTGCTGACAGCTCAGAGCCTGGATCCTGCTTAGGAACCTATGTCTCCCTCTCTCTTTGCCCCTCCCAGCTTGTGCTGTCTCTCTTTCTCTCAAAAATAAATAAACATTAAAAATAAAAAGAGACACTTAACCATCTGAGCCACCCAGTTGCCCCTAAAAACTTATTTTTTAAAAAGAATTATATATAGTGCAATCCCTATCAAAGTAACACAGCATTCTTCACAGAACTAGAACAAACAATCCTAAAATTTGTATGGAACAAGAAAAAAACCCCAAATAGCCAAAGCAATTCTGAAAAAGAAAACCAAAGCTGGAAACATCACAATTCCAGACTTCAAGCTAAGTTACAAAACTGTCATCATCAAGACAGTATGGGACTGGCACAAACACAGACACTCAGATCAATGGAACAAAATAGAGAACCCAGAAATGGACCCAGAAACATATGGCTAACTCATCTTTGACAAAGCAGGAGAGAATTTCCAATGGAATAAAGGCAGTCTCTTTAGCAAATGGTGTTGGTAAAACTGAACAGCAACATGCAGAATAATGACCCTGGACCACTTCTTCACACCATACACAAAAATAAACTCAAAATGGATGAAAGACCTAAACATAAGACAGGAAACCATCAAAATCTTAGAGGAGACAACAAGCAACAACCTCTTTTACCTCAGCCACAGCAACTTCTTACTTGACATGTCTTTGGAGGCAAGGGAAACAAAAGCAAAAATGAACCATTGAGACTTCATCAAGATAAAAATCTTCTGCATAGCAAAGGAAACAATCAGCAAAGCTAAAAGGCAAGGGAAGAAATGGGAGAAGATATTTGCAAATGACATATCAGATAAAGAGTTAGTATCCAAAATCTATAAAGAACTTATCAAACTCAACACCAAAAAACAAATAATCCAGTGAAGAAATGGGCAAAAGACATGAATAGACACTTCTCCAAAGAAGACATACAGATGGCTAACAGACACATGAAAAGATGCTCAACATCACTCATCATCAAGGAAATATAAATCAAAACCACAAGGAGATATCCCCTTACACCTATCAGAATGGCTAACACTAATAACTCAGGCAACAACAGATGTTGGTGAGGACGTGGAGAAAGAAGAACACTTTTGCACTGCTACTGGGAATGCAAACTGGTGCAGCCACTCTGGAAAACAGTATGGAGTTTTCCTCTAAAACTTAAAAATAGAATACCCCATGACCCAGCAGTTGCACTACTAGGTATTTATCCAAAGGATATAGGAGTGCTGATTTGAAGGGGCACATGCACCCCAATGTTTATAGCAACACTATCAACAATGGCCAAAGTATGGAAGGAGCCCAAATGTCCATCGAATGATGAATGGATAAAGAAGATGTGGTAAAAAAAAAAAATAAAAAAAAATAAAAATAAAAAATAAAAAAAAAAAGGGGCGCCTGAGTGGCTTAGTCGGTTAAGCGTCCGACTTTCGCTTAGGTCATGATCTCGCTGTTCGTGGGTTCGAGCCCCGCGTCGGGCTCTATGCTGACTGCCAGCTCGGAGCCTGGAGCCTGTTTCAGAGTCTGTGACTCCCTCTCTCTCTGACCCTCCCCTGCTCACGCTGTTTCTCTCTCTCTCTCCTAGAAATAAATTTAAAAAAAAAAAAAAAAAAGAAGATGTGGTATATATATACAATGGAATATTACTCAGTGATCAAAAAGAATGAAATTTTGTCATTTGCAACAACACGGATGGAACTAGAGGGTACTATGCTAAGCAAAAGACAAATATCATATGATTTCACTCATATGTGGAATTTAAGATTCAAAACAGATGAACATAAGACAAGGGAAGCAAAAATAATATAAAAAGAGACAGGGAGACAAACCATAAGAGATTCTTAAATACAGAGAAAACACAGAGGTTTGCTGGTGAGATGTTGGGTGGGAGAACGGCCTAAATGGGCAAGTGGCATTAAGGAGGACACTTGATGGGATGAGCACTGGGTGCTATATGTAAGTGATCAATCACTAAATTCTATTACTGAAATCATTATTACACTGTATGTTAACTAACTTGGATTTAAATTTTTAAAAATTTTACATATAATAAAATGCACAGATCTTAAGGTATAATTCAGAGATTTTTTTGGTAAATATATGTATCCATTTAACCACCACTTCGATCAAGATATAGAATATTTCTGTGACCTCCCCTAAAAAGTTCTCTTGTACCCCTTCTATTAATCCCTACCCCTTGTTGTAGGCAATCACTGTTCTGATTTCTATCACCATAGATTTAGTTTAGTCTTTTCTAGAATGTCACATAAATGGAATCACAAAAGGTGTAGCTTTTGAGTCTGACCTCTCTTTCACTTTAATATATTTGTGAATTCATCATGTTATGTGAGTATATGGGTTTGTTCTTTTTTTGTTGCCAAGTTCATACATTTTATGAATGTATGGCAATCTGAAAATATTTGGATCACTTCTAGTTTGGAAGTATTATGAAAAAAACGGATCATATACTCTTGTATGTGTCTGTTTATAAACATGTATTTTCATTTCTCAAGGGCAAATACTTGGGAGGAGACTCCTTGCTGTGTCCGAGGGCAGATGTTTTCAAATTTTTGTTAGAAACTACCAGGCAGTTTTCTGAAGAGGTTGTGCCATTTCATACCTCTGATGTATGAGGATGAGTGTTCTAGTAGCTGTCACACCTTCACCAATATTTGGTATTATCAGCTTCATTTATTTATTTTCTTACTTTTTAGTATTTATTTATTTTTGAGAGAGAGAGAGAAAGAGAGAGAGATCGCACATGCACAAGCAAGCAGGGGAGGGGCAGAGAGAGAGGGAGACACAGAATCCAAAGCAGGCTCCAGGCTCCAAGCTGCCAGCACAGAGCCATAAGCAGGGCTCAAATTCACCAGCCACAAGATCATGACCTGAGCCAAAGTTGGACGCTTAACCAACTGAGCCATCCAGGCACCCCATACTTAAACATTTCTGATGGATAGGGTGTGGCAGTGCAGCATCCCATCTTAATTTATATCACAATGTGATTATATCACGTATATCAAGTGTCTGCAATAAGTTCAGGGACATTGGGATGGATGATAAAAACCAGTGGCCCTAGAACCATGTAGCTGTGAGGCCTGTCCCTATCAGGATGACCTAAAACCCCTTTTTACCATCAATGCCTAAGGACCCATGGTTTTCTTCCCAGAAGGACATCAGCAGAACCATTTTTATATAATATGAAATAATTAAAATCCTACCTTAGAAAGTTGCATTCTAGACTGATTTCTGCAGTTTTGCTTCAAACTGTTCCAAAGCTTTTCAGAAATACACGACTGGGAAGACCTTCCAGCATCCTCCATTTGTGGAATTCACTTTCCTCCCTACACATCATCGCTGTTAGGCAGTGTTTGTTATTCATTCCTGAGTGCTATTCTACAGAGCCGGTTAATTAGCTGTCTTTTCTGTCTCCAGGAATGGATGATACAAACCAAAGGACCAATACATTAGACAAAAGCAAAATTAAATTAAGTAAATTGCTCAGGTGTGAAAGCATGAAGGTCTTAATTGCACAGTTCTGAGAAGCAGCTTAAGAAATACCTAAAGAACAGAGGAAGAAGAGAAAGAAAACCACTATAGGAATAAGTCAATTAACCCTCTCTGACCTCAGGTTCTTCATATAAAAGATTAGATGAGCTGTCTAAAGTTCTTTTCAGTTCCTAAGTGGATGATTCTAAATGGTCATCATCTCTCTTCATGCCCACCAGTCAACCCGATTCCCCCAGGGAGTCTCTCCTCAGGACTCTAACAATCTCCTAACCAGTCTCTATTTTGTGACTAGAATAATTTATAAACTGGGAGTCTGCTTACGTCACGCTGCTGCTTAAAATCTGGCAATGAGTTGAAAACTGTTGCCCTTGCTATAAAGCCCAAAAGACTTTGGGTGTCTACCAGCCCCACCTTAATCTTTCTAATTTTGCCTCTCACCACTGTCCCTTGAGCCCTGAGCCTCCCTACACTGATGTTCCATTTCCTTGAATGTAGCCACTTTTCCTGCCTCCCATTTTACATAATCCTTTGCATCACAGATTTTATTCGGTGACTATTGTTTTAGCACAAGGATAAAGCAGTAACCCAAAACGACAAAACCCCTGCCCTCCTAGAGCTATTTCTTCTTGCTGGAGTGCTTTTCCTCATGGCACTTCAATGAGTAACTTCATTGAGTAAGTTGTCCTGTAGGTCTTCACCAAGATGTCACATCCTCCCAAGAGGCTCCTCTTAACTGTCTTCTCTCCTCTTCCCACCTCTCCACGGTGCACTCTCCACGTCCCCCCAAGTAGCATTTGTTATTGTGTGTGATCAACCCTGCATTCCATGGGAGTGTGTTCTGTGTGAGAGCATGGGCGTGCTCCTTCTTCATCATGTCCCCCAAAGCTTGACACATGGTAAGTTATAAATAAATATTGGTTGGAAACAAGATAAACTAAAATGGCCATAAACCAATGACTGTCTGCTAGAAAAGGCATCCTGTAAAGTAGAAAAGTGCTACCTATGAATCTGTAATCGGGTAACAGAGGCTCATAATTTATATGTTTTCTTAGACATACCAAAGAAAAGGGTACACTGGGGTACGTATAAGATGTGGCAGCAACCAAAGAGGTTAGCTGGGCAGCTCTGAGTTGTAAATTTGGGGAAAAATTTCTTTTGTAACAAGTGTATAAGAATAGAGATCTCAGGGCACCTGAATGGCTCGGTCTGTTGAGCATCCCTCTTGATTTTGGCTCAGGTCATGAGCTCAGGGTGGTGGAATCAGGCCTCACAATGGGGCATGTGCTGAGTGTGGAGCCTACTTCCTTGAGATTCTCCCTCTGCTCCTCTCCCCTGCTCACTCTCTCTTTCCCTCCAAAAAAAAAAAAGAATAGAGATTTCTCCACTAACTCCCCAAGATGAAGTTGCTAGCACAGAAACTTCATCACTAGTCAATCTTAACAAAGCACACAGAAGTAAAAGGTAAAACCTTTGTGGAAATGAACTATGCCATCAAGTAATTGTATTTATGACAGGTCATATATATGAAAGTACACTGTAGTAGCCAGAATGATACTCTCCTCACTCCTCACTCCAAAAAAGGTCCCTGTCATTCGTAGCATGCCCCCAGAAACTGAATAAGCAACCTAACATGACACAGGTGAATTAAGGTTGCAGATAGAATTAAGTTCGCTACTCAGCTCACCTTAAAATAGGGAGATTATCCTAGATAATCTGAGTGGATCTAAAGTAATCACAAGGGTCCTTAAACATGGAAAAGGAGGCAGAAGAGGGTCAGAGAAAGAGATATGACAATGGAAACAGGGTCAAAGAGATGCTACATTGTTGGCTTTGAGGATAGAGGAAGGAAACCACGAGCCAAGGAATGTAGGTATCCTCTAGAAGCTGGAAAAGGCAAGGAAATGGATTCAGCCTTAGAGCCTCCAGAAGGAATGCAGGCTTGCCAACACCTTGATTTTAACCTAATGAGACCTATATCAGACTTCTGACCTTACAATTCACACAGAACTGTAATATAATAAGTGTGTTGTTTTAAGCCACTGTGTGGTAATTTGTTAAAGTGGTAATAAAAGTAGCATATGCTTATTCTGTAAAATAAGTATATCTTATACTTACTTATGGAAAGTATAGTTTTCTAGTATAACAACCAAAAGAGTTGAGCCCCTAGATCTGACTGAGATCTGATCACTGCTATGATAAACAAATTGTGTCTGTGAATGCTTGGAGTTCCTATCTTTCCTTATTTGCTCCCTCCTACACATAAGTTTCACTACACACATGCAAACATAAAAACATAAACCCCCACCTGATTCAGTAAGATGTGGCCTGTCACAAATATGCCTAAGATCCCTCTTTAGCAATAGTATCTAAAGAGATGGCTTTTGGGGCACCTGGGGACACAGTCAGCAGAGCATGTGACTCTTGATCTCAGGGAGTGAGTTTGAGCCCCACCTTGAGTGTGGAGATTACCACAAATAAACTCTTATAAGAAAAAGCGGGAGGGGCGCCTGGGTGGCTTAGTCGGTTAAGCGTCCGACTTTCGCTTGGGTCATGACCTCGCGGTTCATGAGTTCGAGCCCCGCGTCGGGCTCTGTGCTGACTGCCAGCTCAGAGCCTGGAGCCTGTTTCAGTCTGTGATTCCCTCTCTCTCTCTGACCCTCCCCTGCTCACGCTGTCTCTCTCTCTCTCTCTCTCTCTCTCTCTCTCCCCCCTAGAAATAAATAAAAAAAAAAAGAAAAAATTAAATTTAAAAAAAAAAAAAGAAAAAACAGGAGAGAGATGGCTTTCTTCTCCCTGTAACCTAGACGCGGCACGCTCCTCCCTGTTGGTGGCTTCTCTTTTCCTTCTGGTTGGCCTGATATTCAACTAAACCAGTCTAGTCTTGCATAAAATTATTGAAAGAGGTGGGGAAAGGGTTGTAGATGGTGTGATGTCTCAGGCTCCATGTCTTCCCTGCTGGGATTGCCTCTATTCAATTGTGTTAGAAGAAAAGGACACGTATAAGATAAAACCAAAAGAAAGAGGATTTGGTGATAGCCAGAAATAGAGGAGTCAGGTGCTGGGAGAATTGGGATGGGGGTATTTTTATCATTCACAGAATGGTGTACGGTGGCATATCAGTACTGACTCCTCCAGTTGTATTTTCTACAACTCTCCTCCTAAGCCCTTCTTCTGACTACTCACCCCCTACTCACATTTACACTTTTATCTCTATACAGATGGCTCTGAAATTGCCAGGCTCTACTTCTCTCCTTAGCTACAAAGTCCCCAGTTGCTGGCTGCCGCAGCATCCAAGCTATTCAGAATCAACTCAGATGCAGCAAAGGGCATGCCAATTCTGCCATCCTTTCCCCAATCTGACTCTCGTTGTCCAAGTTTTCCTTCATTCTGTGAATGACACAGTGGCTTTCACTGCCCCTGGTAGTCAGTAATGCCAGTGGTAGGACATGTCCCCTGTATTCCCCCTTCCTCCTTGTGCTTCAGCTGTGACAGTCTATTTGTTCTTCTCCACGTACACTTTGTCTTCTCTCTCATTTCTATGTCTTTTCTTTAGCTCTCCCCTACCTAGAAAGCACGTCTTCCCACGTGAACCTGTAATGGGACAAATAGCATCTTAGACATACCGAAGAAGGGGAGGCACCATGATTGGTGTAAGAGTTAGTGAAAACCAGGGCTCAGTTAGCTGGGCAGCTGTGTCTTAAATTGGGGGGAAATACTCTTGGGAACAGGTGTATCAGAACAGAACTCTCTCTGTTAGCTTCCCAGGATAAAATGTTGCTACATAGAGACTTCTTCACTGGAAAACCTAGATAAAGCACACAAAAGTAAAAAGGTGAACATATTTACCTACAAAATGTACGTATTTGCTTATTAAAAACTTTCCAGGGGGGCCTGGGTGGCTTAATCGGTTAAGCGTCCGACTTTGGCTCAGGCCATGATCTCACGGTTCGTGGGTTTGAGACCCGCGTCAGGCTGTGTGCTGACAGCTAGCTCAGAGCCTGGAGCCTGTCTTCAGATTCTGTGACTCCCTCTCTCTGACCCTCCCCTGCTCATGCTGTCTCTATCTCTCTCTTAAAAATAAATAAAACATTTTTAAAAATTAAAAAATAAACTTCCCAGTGATAAACATGACATTGGAGAATGATTTCTTTGCCATGGGTGTATGAGTGGTGGAAAATGGA
The DNA here is from genome assembly GCF_003009895.1 of Hyaena hyaena. Classification (NCBI taxonomy): domain Eukaryota; kingdom Metazoa; phylum Chordata; class Mammalia; order Carnivora; family Hyaenidae; genus Hyaena; species Hyaena hyaena. The sequence goes on along the minus strand of NW_024081250.1, from coordinate 1,146,717 downwards.
AGACAAACAGGCATTGGTAACATTTATTTTTTAAATATAGGTGGTGGGGACATAAGTTTTGTTATACTACTCTCTTATTTTTTTCATGTCCTATTCAACACACACACAATTCCTCCCCACACTTCCAATACAATTTGAAATATATAATTACAAGCACTTATTTCCCTTTGTACTTATTTTCCATAATATAGGCTTTCCATATGTATATTTTGCATTCCTCAAGTCTAGTTTATGTGGGTGATTTTTCACCTAACCTTGACACAGCAGATGGCAGTGTGGGTCCAGTTTCCTATGCAGTACTAACACATTTGCATTCACAGACGAAACTTAACTTTAGCTGAAAACTCGTGGTTTTAAATGGTTAACATATAAATATAAAATTGTAGAAAGTCATGACTCCCTGAGAATTTAGAGACGATTTTCTAATTATATTAAACTCATTAAAAAATACTTCATTAATAAAGCGAAAGCTAATTCTTATGCAGAAATAGGAATCATCGCCTCTAAAGAGACATTGAGCAACTCTCATTCTCACAAGATTTGAGTGATTATCTGAACTTGCCGGTACTTTAAGTTTGACTTTGGCAAATGAACCCCCTTGCATAAAATTGCTTAAGAATCTTCATGTAACATTACCATTGTAGAAGATTACATTTTTTACAAGACTCAAAAAAAAAAAAAAAAAGAAACACAAAGAGTTAAATTAAATCAAGTTTTATTTAAGAACTGCAGATAAAAAACTTTGACAGTACATTTTCTTTGCCTCTCCCTGTCCCCCTCATCTACGAACCTCACCCCCCCTTGGTTTCCCAGATTCTATTGAATCTGCAGCTTTCCATCCATTAGTAAAAACTACAGGGGCAGCACAGGAAGATGCAGGAAAGAATAGGCTCTGGTTAAACAGAACTGGATTCAAATCTCTACTTGGCTGCTAATCACCAGCTCAATGAGGGAGAGGTTAATTGGCCCCTCTGAGTCTCAGTTTCTTTCTCTGTAAAATGGAGATAAGAATAGATTTTAGCCTTTGGGGCACCTGGGTGGCTCAGTTGGTTAAGCATCCGACTTCAGCTCATGTCATGATCTCACGGTTCATGGGTTCGAGCCCCACATCGGGCTCTGTGCTGACAGCCAGCTCAGAGCCTGGAAACTTTCCCATTCTGTGTCTCCCTCTCTCTCTGACCCTCCCCTGTTCATGCTGTCTCTCTCTCTCTCTCAGAAATAAATAAAACATTGAAAAAAAAAAAGAATAGATTTTAGCCTTTAGGCTTATGTGATAATATGCTCACAGTATTATCACAGATGACAGCTCTTGAGGATTGCCCATCCTCACTCTCACTGTTATCCTCTTGGATATACGCTCTCTCTCTTCCCTTTGACAGAATGTGTAAAAACTCCCAACTTCTGAAGTATTTCCTCCCCAACCTTTCTTTTTTTTTTTTTTTTTTTTTGCCCGCCCGACCCCCCTCTTCTCCTCCCCAACCTTTCGAGTGGTGTCTCCAATATGCTGCCTTCATTAGGCCCTGATATTTTTCTTCCCTCCTTGTTCTCTCTCCCATTCTGAAACCCCACTTGTCTCTCATTTTGCTCACCAGTGTTCATCTCATTTACTCCTAATTTCTGAAGAAATTAGCAACAGACCTTGTTTACTCTTTCCCTGCTGGGGACACAGCCTTCTTCTCTTCAGGGTCCACCCATCTTTTCCCAAGAAAGGCTCAAGACTACTGAGAATTACTTGCCTCAGCTAGAAGATGTACCAACAGGCTTCCCTCTCAATATTAGAAATATTTGGAAATGTGCCACTTTAGACAGGTACTTGAAAGTATTAAGTCACTGTAGAATTTTCATTCTGTTGAAGAGATTTTTGTAATAGTTTAATTTTGCATTTTATTTTGTGTATATATATATATTTTAAAGGAGGACATTTTAAAAAATTTTGTGTGTTTTATTTATTTTTGAGGGAGGGAGAGAGAGAACGCAAGTGAAGGAGGGACAGAGAGAGAGGGAGACGGAATCCTAAGCAGACTCCAGGCTCTGAGCTGTCAGCACAGAGCTCTACGCAGGGCTTCAACTCACAAACTGTGAGATTGTGATCTGAGCTAAAGTCAGATACTTAACTGACTGAATCACTCAAGTGCCCCTATTTTGTATATAATTTTGAAAGCTTCATTAATTTTTCCAGAACACAAAATATATCACAGAAAGGATTACTTACCTCTGGGGTACCTGGGTAGCTCAGTTGGTTGCCTGGCATAAGGTGAAAAGCTCAGGAAATGTCATTAGTTGGATGAATTTTTTAAAGTTTATTTATTTATTTTGAGGAGGGGAGGGGGCAAAGAAAAAGTGAGAGAGAGAGAGAGAGAATCCCAGTCACGATCCATACTGTCAGCACAGACCTGATATGGGACTCAATTCCACAAACCATGAGATTATAACCTGAGCCAAAGTTGGATACTTAACTGAATGAGTCACCTAGGTGCCCCATTGGCTGGATGAATTTAACACTTGCCATATGATGAAGGAAGTACAGTTCTTTATCCTCATGGGAGGTGCTAGATATCACTGGGAACAGACACATAAGCAAATATATACAATGCAGTGTGATAAATGCAGTAAAAGGGACACATACAAGATATGGTTCATAGTGGTATAAAAAGACAAGGGAGTCATTCTACCTGGTGTGGGTGGGAAGGTCTAGAGAGAAAGTTTACACAATAGTCTAGGTTAAAGAAGAGTTGGCCAGATGGAAGAGGAGAAAGAATATTCCAGATAGAAGAAACATGTGTTCAAAGAGAGAGAAGTGGGTGCTGGTGAGTGTTGGTTGGGGGGATGGAGAGGAAGATGATAAATGTCTTGGATGGCTGGAGCCAACAGCATACACGGGGGATGTTGAGGAAGAAGGTGGAAGGATGGGAAGAGGCCTCATCATGAAGGCATGAAATATGCCACACTAAGCAGCTCAAATTTTATTCTAAAAATGAGAGTACCAAAAAGGCCTTTAAGCAGGCAATAATAAGAGATTGATATTTTAGGAAAAAATAAGACTCTGGTGAATTAAGAACAGATTACAAAAGTTTGAGATGAGGTGATCTGTTAAGATTTCATTGCAGGATTTTCCTCTACTGATCAGTACAGAGTAACAGACCTGGATTTACCCTCTTTACTGAAATAACAGATATGTATATATACATATACATATACATACATATATTTGCAACAAAGGACAGAGACCCCTATGAAACAGGAAACAATTGAGATGAGTCCTATGAATGACTGCCCCAATTTACTGCCTTGAGAGAGTTTCTAGGCTGCAGTACAGAAAGAAGAAAACAGATGGGGTCCAGCAGTCTCCCTGATCAAAGAGACAGACTTAAGAGTCTGGGGAGATCACAAAGGTATACAGCCAACTAAACTTTGACAAAGCAGGAAAGAATATCCAATGGAAAAAAGACAGCCTCGTTAACAGATGGTGCTGGGAGAACTGGTCAGCAACATGAAGAAGAATGAAACTAGATCATTTTCTCACACCATACACAAAAATAAACTCAAAATGGATAAGGGACCTGAACGTGAGACAGGAAACCATCAAAACCCTAGAAGAGAAAGCAGGAAACAACTTCCTTGACCTCCACCGCAGCAACTTCTTACTTGACACATCCCCAAAAGCAAGGGAATCAAGAGCAAAAATAAACTATTGGGACCTCATCAAGATTAAAAGCTTCTGCACGGCAAAGGAAACAATCCTCAAAACTAAAAGGCAACCAATGGAATGGCAAAAGATAGTTGCAAATGACATATCAGATAAAGGGTTAATATCCAAAATCTATAAGGAACTCACCAAACTCCACACCTGAAAAACAAACAACCCAGTAAAGAAATGGGCAGAAGATATGAACAGACAGTTCTCCAAAGAGGACATCCAGATGGCCAACAGACACATGAAATGATGCTCAGCATCCCTCCTCATCAGGAAAATACCAATAAAAACCACACTGAGATACCACCTCACGCCAGTTACAGTGGCTAAAATGAGCAAATCAGAGGACTCAAGATGCTGGCGAGGATGTGGAGAAACGGGCACCCTCCTACACTGTTGGTGGGAATGTAAGCTTGTATAGCCCCTCTGGAAAACAGTGTGGAGGTTCCTCAAAAAATTAACAATAGAACTCCCCTATGACCCAGCAATACCACTGCTAGGAATTTACCCAAGGGATATAGAAATGCTGA
>NW_024081250.1:946361-1142133 GCF_003009895.1 Hyaena hyaena | reverse complement strand
GGGGGAGGGGGTGATGGGCATGAAGGAGGGCACTTGTGGGGATGAGCCCTGGGTGTTATATGGAAACCAACTTGACAATAAACTATTTGTAAAAAAAAAAAAAAAAAAAAAAAAAAGTCTGGGGAGATCAGAACAGCTAAGTTCATAGAATAGAACACCAGTGAGGAGAAAGCTAACAGGGAGGGAGAGCCTGTAGATTTGCAGAGATTTCCCCCTCTAGTATTCAGCAGAGTACTTGAGCAGCATGTGTACGAGGCCAGGGAAAAAACCATTCGAAAGGATTAGAAAGTACAGTGACTGCCACTCATGCAGCGCTAAGAGTAGTAACCATTCCCACCAGCCAGACTGGAAAAACCAGTAATTCATAGCATTGGGTAGATCAATCAGGAAGGTTTCTTTTGTTTTGTTTTGTTTTGTTTTGTTTTTCAGTATTGAGGAATAAATTCGTAGCACCACTCTGGACCTGCCTAACAAATTATAAAAACTAGAAAGGATCAAACTATTCCCGTTACTTGACTGCCTCCTGGAACAAAGCTCAAGACAATTTATCAGATTACAAAAATATTCAGTGGTTAGCAAGGTACCGTTTACAATGGCATCCAATCAAAGATTACCACATGGAGCACCTGGATGGGTCAATCAGTTAAACTTTTGACTCTTCAACATGGCTCAGATCATAATCTCACAGTCTGCAGGATTGAGTCCTGCATTGGGATCCGTGCTGATGTGCAAAGCCTGCTTGGAATTCTCTCTCTCTTTCAAAATACATACATACATACTAAAAAAAAGAAAAGGAAAGAAAAGAAAAGAAAAGAAAAGAAAAGAAAAGAAAAGAAAAGAAAAGAAAGATTACCACACATACAAAGTAGGAAAACATGGTCCATAATAATAATAATAATCAGTTAATTGAAACTAACTAGAACGCACACTGGTGTTAGAATTAGTAGAGAAAAGGGGCGCCTGGGTGGCTTAGTCGGTCTAGTGTCCAACTTTCGCTTAGGTCATGATCTCGCGGTTCGTGGGTTCGAGCCCCGCGTCGGGCTGTGTGCTGACTGCCAGCTCAGAGCCTGGAGCCTATTTCGGAGTTTGTGTCTCCCTCTCTCTATGACCCTCCCCTGCTCATGCTGTCTCTCTCTCTCTCTCCTAGAAATAAATAAAAATATTTAAAAAAAAAAGAATTAGTAGAGAAAAACATGAAAACGATGTTATAACTATATTGTATATATTTTAAAGGTGAAGTATAAATACAGAAGATATAAAAAAGATTCAAATTGAATTTTTTTCAAAAAAGATTTTATGTGAGGGGCGCCTAGCTGGCTTAGCTGGTGGAACATGGGACTCTTGATCTCAGGGTTGTGAGTTCAAGCCCCACTTTGAATGAGGAGATTACCTAAAAATAAAATATTTAATTAAATTAATTAATTTGTTTATTTACTTTCTTAAGATTTTATTTTTAAGTAATCTCTATACCCAACATGGGCTTGAACTCATAACCCCAAGATCAAGAGTCACCCGCACCACTGACTGGGCCAGCCAGGTGGCCCTCAAATTGAACTTCTAAAGATGAAAAATTCTATCAGAATTTCCTGATCAGTGGATGGGAGTGTGGGGGCATAAAGTGGGAGGGAGATTGGGTGTCAAATCCTGCCATTAATAAGAACAAGGAATAAGGAAGGAAAGATATAAATGGGAGGGAGGAAAACTGAGTTTGGGCTTTTTGAAGTGCTCCATGATAGAACTCTGAGGAACTCCATTGTTTAAGGAATTGACAGTAAAGAAGAGGAACTTAACAAAGCGACTGAGAAAGTGTGGTCCTGAAAGAGAGGGAGAGCAGGTGTACGAGGCTTCATGGAAGCCAAAGTCCCACATTTCAAGGAGGAAATCGTTGGCATGACTAGTGCTGCAGAGATCAAATAGGAGAAAAATTGAGAAGTGGCCAAAGTGGCCCCTGGACCTGGCAGGTAGGAGGTCGCTGACGGTCTCACACACATGATGGAAGGCATCTTATCTGATTTGTTCACCCATTGTATATTCTGCGGTTTCTGAAACAGAATAGGTGCTCAAAACCATTTGGTGAATGGATGGATTAATTCAATAGTTATAAGGTACTCTGTGTATGACAGAGCACGTTTGTGATGAGAATCGTAGTAGATTTAGTGGGATCAAAAGGGCAGATGCTAGACTACAGTGGATTTGGTGCAGACTGGAAAGTAAAGTGAAAAAGGCCGTAGGAAGATGTAGGATCTAGAAAAACTTTTATTCTGGGGAGGAGGTGTAGGTATTGAGAAATTTGGAAAATACTGAGAGAATAGCATAGAAAAGCATGTGTTTCCAAACACATACATGCTTAGGAGTTGAATTGTGTGGGCCAAATGTTGTATACTGAACTTCATTAGAGTTAATTAACTTCTCTGAGTCTTATTTCCCAGATCTGTAATGGTACTCCCTCCCTCATAAGGCTTTGTCGGGGTTTAAGGAAGTAACACAAAGTATTTGGAACTGTCCCTGGCTCAATAAATGAGCTCTGACTGTCAAGAGGATGGGACCATAAGAGACAGACAGGAGGGTACAGGTGGCAGATTGCCTTGACGAGGAAGGAGTCTCTCACTCTAAGAGACAGGAGGAAAGGAGGAAGGATGGAATAGAGGTAGGTAAGCTCCAGAGAAATGAGGGAGTTGATGGAACTGAAGTTTTATATTTTAGGGATGTGGGGTTTAAAAAGCCATTTGAATTTTGAGAGGGGTCATCTGGATGTAAAAGAAGCCACACATCACAGCTTAGACATGGAAAATGAAGGGGGTTTCACAGAAGGTGTGCTAGAAATGCACTGGAGGGATGACTGGAAAAGGGTGTGGCCTGGGTCAGTTCAAAACAACAGGTGCAAGCAACCATCATGTTTGAGCATGTGTGTAGGTGAGATGAAGCATATTCCTTTAGCTGTAATTTTGAAACTGAAAGCATCAATCCCTAGCCTTGAGAAGTGCTATAATACAGAAGTCTTTACATCTAATAAGGATAAAGGAGGTAGGAAAATATAACCGTTGGGGTTCTTTGGCTGTCAGCAAAAGAAAGGAACTATGACTAATTTAAGCAAAAATAAACAATTTTGGAGTAGCTCACAGGATTTAAAGGAAAGTTGAAGAAAGAGCCACGTCTCAGAGAGAAAAGCTCAAAGGCTGCTCCAGGGCCCAAAGGAACAAAAGCTGGACAGCTTGTCTCTGTAGGGCCTCAGGCCCTTCACATGATGGCCTCATCTCTAAACATTTGTCCAGTATAATCCCCTCAATATTTAAATTCCTGGGAGAGAACAGGTCTGATCGGCTTGCTTCAGGCACATAGTCACAATCCAATTGCTTTCTGAATGTGTGACTTCAATCACCCCTATTCCCTCCTTCAGTGAGATTGGCTGGACCTGAAGAAGGATGGCTCCAGGAAAATAATCTAGTGTGCTGTTTTTCTTTTTTCTTTCCTCCTTCAAAGAATACTTTATGTGGTTGCTGTGTGCCAGGCACTTGTTAGTAGAAAATGATACAATCAATAAAGAGCAAAATGAGACAAGGACGCTGCTCCCCTGGTGAGTAAAACTGTGGGAGATTGGCATTGATTCAACATTTAACTTAATGATTATGCAATTGCAAACCAAAGAAATGCTCTGAAGGAAATGAATGCCTCTTGGAGACCGGAGAGCTAATAACAGGGAGTCTGATCTGACTTTGGCCTGAGGATAGACTTCCTACAGGAAGAGATGACAGAACTGGGATATGAGGGATGAACAAAGAGTCTGGCAAACATGCAAACAGTGTGTGCAAAGGGCCTGTGGCTGGAGAGAGCCTGTGATATAATCTAGTAGCATCACATCTTGAATATGGGACTTCTTTGCTTTTATCATCTGATAAGTTTGACATAAGTGCAGTTTTATAGATGACTCCACCTGCTCCTATTTGTGATATCACTGTACTCCAATTAATAAAAGAAATATTTAATGTGGGTTTAATGAGGTCGCCTACTTTTTTGAGGACACAAATGATTACATTTTTGTGTATTTCGACTGATACATATCTAAAGGTTGAATATAAATTTTGTGGTAAAAATTAAGTCAAATTTTATAAAGATGTAGCTTTCTATAGTATGATAATAAGAATTATGTTATATAACTCACAATAAAGAAAAAACACTTTAAATCCAGCTTAAGAATTTTACTTTAAGTGGACTACTCTCTGTGGAGAATAATTACATAATATTTGCAGAAACCACAAGAGCCAAGATAGATGTTTTCATAGTTATGTGTGTAATCATTAATTAAATATGACACCTTAAAACGTGTCTACTAAATGGAATTAAATGTTGATCATAGACATAATTATTGCTTGAGCTTTAAAAATTCTGGCAATACATTATTAACTATAAGATAAAATAGTCATGAAAACATAGGTCAAATTTTGTAATTGTTCTTGAGAAGCATTTCTCATGCACAAATGTAACCGAGCCAATGCGAGTTCACTCCTTGGTGAGTCAGAATCCACACCAGGTTGAGTTATCTCACAAAGAAAACTTTTATTTGCAGTAAATAAGGAGATTATAGGAATGGCTTCCAAAGCCATGACCGCCCCAGAGAGATGATGAATGAATTCCTTTCGTTTAGGGTTAGGATGAATATTTAGATAGGGAAGACTTGTCATGCTCTGTAGAGACAGGCATAAGGTCACGCATTCATAAGGAAACTTGTCTATACATAATTGTGTGTTGTGAAAATGAGGCTAGGTCTCTTCCTTGGGAAGAGGTTTTAGTATTATAATGAGGTAAAGATAATTGTACATCATTCCAGAGGTCATGCCATGGTCCATCTACACAGGTGCAAGCCAGGTTTAGGTCAAAAGATGTGGGTGGCCTTGGGCTTGCAGGAGGTCTTTTATTTTTAATGTTTTTTTAAAATTTATTTCTGAGAGAGAGAGAGAGCAGGGGTGGGTCAGAGAGAGGGAGACACAGAATCTGAAGCAGGCTCCAGGCTCTGAGCTGTCAGCACAGAGCCTGATGTAGGACTCGAACTCACAGACTGTGAGATCATGACCTGAGCTGAAGTTGGACACTTAACGGACTGAGCCACCCAGGCGCCTCCACAGGAGGTCTTTTCAGAGGGAGTCATTCTGGGTTTCATTGGCCTGAGTCTGGAGGTCTAGTCGGACAGAAGAGCTCAGGGAAAAACATAAGATAAAGGTTAGTGAGCACGCGCAGTTCAGCAGTAAAGGCCGGGTCTTGTCTAGCTGGTGACACAAATACTCATTTCATATAAGAGTTGATATACACAAGTATTTTTACCATTAGCACAAAGTTTCATTATCATATTGGGCTTTAGTTTTTAATTCACAGGGTTTAGGGAAAACCTTTTGAGAAGTCATTCATCATCACTGATGAGGGAGCCAAAGGCAAGTTGAGGGCAAAACTAACACCCTACACCACCCCCCACCCCCAGGTGGGATATGCCTTGGGCACTCTGGCTGTCCAAGAACAAAAGAAAGGGAAAAACAAATGGTTAACTGATAGAGATCACAGCCATGCAGGACAGTGTCTCCATTAGTTTACAAACTTCTTAGTAAATTACAAGAAAAAGGCAATCTTATCCATAGCTTACCCTGCAGAAACCTAATAGACTCAATTTTCCTAGAGCGCTAACATCACCCTCCCCTCCACAGTGATGTGGGGAACAAAAGTAAGAAGAAAATCTAGATAAAATTAAATGTCTTTATAATCTGCAGCCCACTGACAAATAACTTGAGGCACGTGGAATGTAACACTTCTCCAGGAAATCTCTACTGTCTTAATGCCTCACTAGAGGGAAAAACAACCTTCGCTTGACAATAGCTAGGTCTCTAGTATCTAGCTGTTCCACAATAGCATGTGGAAGTCCTTTTGGAAAACTCCCTTTTTCCTTTACCCACCCCAACTCCCAGGCATATCATCAATCCTCACAACCCCAGGGCAACTTTCTGCCCACAGGTCCTGTCCCTATATCTTAATAAAATCATCTTTTTTGCACCAAAGATGTCTCAAGAATTCTTTCTTGGCCATGGGTTCTAGATGCCCACCACCACTCCAAAACTGCACCAGCCACCATTACTCCAAAATGTTCCCTCTAAGATTTATATACCTTTCTTTTGAAACAACCATTGTTGCAGAAATCTGGTCTGGATCACTGGCGGAAGAACCAAGTGGCACTTGGAGATCTTGGAAGAGAGGAGGTTTATTTTACACTGGTGGGCTCAGAGGAGATCATTCTCCAAGAGGTCTGAGCCCCAAACAAAGGTGGTCGTTTGCTTAGAAAGTTAAAAGAAGACCACCCATACCGGCAGAGGTGTTTAAAGCTGATTGGATGTATAGGGGTAGAGTGACTTGGGGTCATCACTACTCAGAGGTAGGGAAAGGAAGTGGGTGTGGGGAGCACCTGGCCTGGGCATTTTGGGCAGTTTGCCATTATGACCTAGATGACCTCAAGGAGTTTTCCTTTATTTTCTCCATTACCATAACCTGAAAGAGTACAGTTGACCCTGAAGTACACAGGGATTAGGGGCACAGACCTCTGTACAGTTGAAAATTCACATATAAATTTTGACTCTCCCAAACTTAACTGCTAATAGCCTACTGTTGACTGAAAGCCTTAGAGATAACATAAGCAGTCGATTAACACACATTTTGCATGTCATGTGTATTATATACTCTATTCTTATAATAAAGTGAGCTAGAGAAAAGAAAATGTTATTAAGAAAATCATAAGGAAGAGGGGCCGCCTGGGAGGCTCAGTCAGTTGGGCGTCCGACTTCAGCTCAAATCATGATCTCACAGTTCGTGAGTTTGAGCCCTGTGTCGGGCTCTATACTGACAGCTGGGAGCCTGGATCCTGTATCTACCTCTCTGTCTGCCTGCTTGCACTCCGTCTCTCTCTCTCAAAAATAAACATAAAAAAAAGAAAATCTTAAGGAAGAGAAACTACTTACAGTATTAAGCCATATTTATTGAAAAAAAAAAAAGCACATGTAAGTGGACCCACACAGTTCAAACCTAGTTGTTCAAGTGTCAACTGTAATTATATGTAAATGACCAGACTGTAAAATATTTGTTGTTGATTAGGCAAACCAATCAATCTTAAAAATCCAATTTCAAAAACAAATGAGATTTCATCTACACTCCCTCCATCACCCCCAGGGAACCACTGATCTATTTTTTGCCTCCATTGAGAAGCTTTGACCTGGTTAAATTTAGTTCCACCAGAGAATAATGTGGGAGAAATTGCATATAATGTGGTTCAACACGTCATTAATAGCACATAGTAGGTGCTCAACAAATGTAGTCCTTGGTACATACAATATATAAATGCTGAATGTACTGTCATTGATTTTTAATATTTCTTTCCTTTTTGTATCAGTGTGCAAAATACTCTATCTTCAAGAGTTACAAAGGAGGAAATAAAATCCAATTCTATGTATCTTGATGCTTAATTCACATCTTTTTCGTTTTTTCTAAGTTTACTTATTTTGAGAGAGAGAAAGAATGAGCCAGGGAGGGGCAGGGGGGCCGGTGGCAGAGGATCTGAAGCAGGCTCTGTACTGACAGCGAGAGCCAGATGCGGGACTTGAACTCACAAACTATGAAATCATGACCTGAGCTGAAACTGGAGACTTAAAGCGACTGAGGCACCCAGGTGCCCTGCTTTATTCACATCTTCTAGAACAATGTTTCCATTGTGAATGAGAGTTCTCTAATTGTCATCTCCTTTACTGTCCTTTTCTAGAGGTATAAATACCATCTGCTTATAAAATAGTAAAACCTTGAGGTTATCTCTCTTCATATTTGCATGAGCCTGTTTGGGTTTAATGTTATTTCAACAAACAAAAGTAATTTCATTTTACCATATATAATGTCCTTATTTCTCTTTTCTTGATAAGTTTGTTCTTTTCTGAGTGTAAGAATTTGTGATCTTTATTTTTGAGATTTTTTTTTTTCGATTCACTGGATTGCCAATTCAAGAGTAAACATTTTATCGTGTAGTCACGGACACATAATTACTTTTTTCCAAGTTACGGAAGTTTCAAAAGAGAAACACATGTAAACGTTAAACTTTGTTATGTAATTATGGTAAAGCGGTGATTTTTTGAAGATGAACTAATACAGAACTTTCACAATTGACACATGTTCTGCCATTTCACTCTGCATCTTTTAAAGATTTAGCTACATATTACAAAACTGCAAGACCTTGAACTTGAGAACTTAACTATTATTCACCATTTTCTTTTCAGAAGTACTGTTTGAAATGAATTAACTATGGAAATAGGAAAACCATAACTTGAACCTGAAACCAATGGGGTTTTGGAGTGATGATGGGGGTTCGGAGCTGATGGCCAAGAAAGAATTCTTGAAGATGTCTTTGGTGCAAAAAGGTGATTTTTTTTTAAAGCACAGGGACAGAACCTATAGGCAGAAAGAGCTGCACTGGGGTTATGGAGAGTGACTAGTTATATACTGTGGAGTTGAGGGAGATAAAGTTAAGAGGAAGCTTTTAAAGGGATTTCCATATGCTAAAGAAACTCACAGATTACTGGAGGCCTAGCTATCAGTTTAACCGTTTGTTTTGTATCCTTTCCTTTGTTCTTGGGCCGCCAGGAGTACATAAGGAATATCACACACTTCCCGCCTGGAGGTGGGGGGAGGGGTTGTCTTGTGCTTTGCCTCGGCTTGCCTTGTGCTCCCTCTTCAAAATGTTCTGTTTTTATATTTTTAAAAGCATTGGTGAAGTATTAACATTTATCTAGGACACTAATTTACTGTTACACTGTAGTCTAAATAATTTTAAAAGGAATGATAATTCGACAATTGAAAATCCTCAGGGGAACAGAACACATTTTGTGCTCAAACCCAAAGAAACTTCTTGGGCTTCTCTGTCTATGGATAGAAGGAAGCATGCATGAGAGGAGAGAGTGAACCAGCAAGGAATCTGATGACAACATTCATATCCTAGGATCCATCCATGTGTAAGCAATCTTGACTTCCCTTATTTTCAGATATTAAGCCAATAATTTTCCCTTGCATTTGAGCTAATTTGGTTGGATTTCTACTGCATGCAACCCAAACCATTCTGACATATGTATGTTCTATTTTTCTTTTTCTGACATATGTATGATCTATTTTTCTTTTTCTGACATATGTGTGATCTATTTTTCTTTTTTTTAAAAGAAGTTTATTTTTAAAAACTTTCAAGCATACAAAGGATATACATAATGGTTACAGTAAGTGAACATCAGGGTATTTATATAAGAAGTAAATCTTCACAGGGGCGCCTGGGTGGCTTAGTCGGTCAAGCGTCCGACTTTCGCTTAGGTCATGATCTCGCGGTTGGTGGGTTCGAGCCCCGCGTCGGGCTCTGCGCTGACTGCCAGCTCAGAGCCTGGAGCCTATTTCGGAGTCTGTGTCTCCCTCTCTCTCTGACCCTCCCCTGCTCACGCTGTCTCTCTCTCTCCTAGAAATAAATAAAACATTAAAAAAATTTAAAAAAAAGATTACAAAAAAAAAAAAGTAAATCTTCACAAAGACCTTTGGAGTCTCTCATGTGCTTCTTCCTGAACTCATCCCTCTCCCAGCTACCAAGAAGACCCACTATTTTGATTTTAGCTGTCTATTTTATTTTTTGCTTTTCATTGTAGCTTTACTTATATGTAGATACCTGATATGGGCTAAATTCTGTTCCCCCAAAATTTATATTTTGAAGTCCTAACCTCCAGTACTTTAGAATAGGACTGTTAGGGGGCATCTGGCTGCCTCAGTGGGTACAGCCTGTGATTCTTGATCTAGGGGTTTTGAGTTCAAGCCTCACATTGGGCACACAGCCTACTAAAAAAATATATTAAGAAAAAGAATATGACTATTTGGAGATAGAGTCTTCAAAGAGATAATTAAGCTAAAATGAGATAATTAGAGTGGACTTTAATCCAGTATGACTGGAGTCCTTATAAGATATGTATGTACAGAGGAAAGACCATGTGAAGACATAGGGAGAAGACAGTCATCTGCAAACCAATGAGACAGTCCTCAGAAGAAACCAATCTTACTCAGTCATTGATCTTGGGCTTCTAGGTTCCAGGATTGTGAGAAAATAAATTTCTGTTGTTTTATGTTACTTTGTTATGGCAGCCCTAGCAAACTAACAAAATATCCCTAGCAGTGTTTTGTGTAGTTTGATTTGCTCTTGAAAATCTTCTACTGCTGTATAAAACTTAATTATTTGAACATGTCACATTAAAAAAAAATCCATTTACCTATTAATGAACAGTTAAGTTGCTTACATGATCTTTTTTCTTTAGTTTATATTTTTTGTTCATAAAGATTGGTGCTATAATAATTCTGGTCATACAGACTCAACTTTACCAGAGAGGGCCAAACTTTTCTTTTTAATTGTTCATATCATACTCCCACCAACATTGCAGAGGCATTTCTCTTGTTCCCAATCCTTATCAACTTTTGGTATTTCAGATGTGTTCATTTTTGCGAATATGATAGATACATGATGGTATCTCATTGGTTTTAGTTAGCATTTTCCTGATTATTGACAAGGTTTTTTAAAATCTCTTTATAGTTTTAGTATTTGCATATTCTCTTCTGTGAAAATTCATTTATATTTTGCCCCTTTCTATGTCAGATTATGTATTTTCCTCTTTATATTGTGTTGTCTTTTTCTTATTCACATATTCTTACATATATTCTGAGTACTAATCTTTTGTGGCTTACATGCATTGCACATTTTTGCTCTCAGTTTGTGAACTCTCTTTTCACTTAATGGTGTATTTGTTAACAAAAAAACCTTTTTTTCTCTATTATTTTTTTTAATTTAACTTTTAGTAATTAACACAGAGTGCAGTATGGGTTTCAAGAGTCAAATCAGTGATTCATCACTTACATTCAACACACAGTGCTCATCACAAGTGCCCTCTTTACTACCCATCACCCAACTAGTCCATCCTCCACCCACCTCCCTCCATCCACCCTCAGTTTGTTCTCTATTGTTAAGAATATCTTACGGTTTGTTTCTCTCTCTCCTCTTTTTATCCCCTTTCTCATATGTTCATCTGTTTTGTTTCTTAAATTCCACATATGAGTGAAATCATATGGTATTTGTCTTTCTCTGATTGAGTTATTTCACTTAGCATAATTCATTCTAGCTCCATCCATGTCGTTGAAAATGGCAAGAGGATTTTGTTCTTTTTGATGACTGAGTAATATTTCTCTGTGTGTGTGTGTGTGTGTGTATGCATGTGTGTGTGTATGTCTGCACTTGTTCATACGTGCGCACACCACATCTTTTTTACCCATTCAGCAGTCAATGAACATTTGGGCTCTCTCCATAGTTTGGCTGTTGATAACGCTGCTGTAAACATTGGGGTAGATATACCAAATTGTGGGGTTTTTTTTTTTTTAATCTTTTGGGTAAATACCTAGTAATGCAATTGCTGGATTCTAGGGTAGTTCTATTTTTAGTTTTTTGAGGAACGTCCATACTGTTCTCCAGTGGCTGTATCAATTTTGTTAACAGATTCTTGATCTTCATATAGTAAAATATGTAAATATTTTCCTTTATTATTTGCATATTTTGTCTCTTAGTTAAGGAAATTGTCTCTGTCAAGAAGTTTCCTATATTAATTTTTTATTAAAGTTTTAATTTAATTTAATTTTAAATTAGTTTTAATTGTTAAATTAAATTTGTTTTAAATTTAATAAAATTTTTTATTAAATTAAAGTGTTTTAATTTAAAGACAATTTTTAAGAGCAATTTAAGTTTACAGCAAAATTAAGAGGAAGGTACAGAGATTTCCCATATACACCTTGTCCTCACAAATACATAACCTCTCCCCTATCAGTCTCCCTGACCAGAGTGGTACATTTGTTGCAATTAAAGAAGCCACATCGACACATTATAATCCTCCAAAGTCCATAGTTTACATTAGGGTTCACTCTTGGTGTTGCACATTCTGTGCGTTCAGGCAAACGTATAATGACATAGAGGACTTTCACTGCTTTAAAGATCCTCTGTGCTCCACCTATTCATCTCTCCCTGCCCTAAAAGTTGTGTTTCTTACATTAATGTCTAATCCACAAGTAACTGATTTTTTTTGTGTGTGGGATGAATTTGGGGTCGTTTCTCCACTGCTCTATAGTGCCTCTTCTCTCATACATCAAAGTTACATGGTGTGATGGGCCTGTTTGTTTTTTCCCTTCTCCTCATCGTATATTTCCTTACCATTGTAAATTACTAAAGCTTTAAAATAAATCTTGATTTCCAGCGTGGCAGATCTTCCCACTTTGATTTTCATCTTGGGAGGTCTTTTCCCTTCCATATGTATTTTAATATTAGCTTGTCAAGTTCCTTGACAGGAATTGCACTGAATCTATAGGTCAGTTTAGAAAGAACTGATATCTTTATGATATAGAGGCTTCCTATCCACAAACAGGTATACCTTTTCATCTTAGTTACTTTTAAATGTCTTTCAAAAAATTTTGCAATTTTCTTCATAGAAGTGTTAAGCATATTTTCTCTATTAATTTAAAAGTATCTCACAGTTTTGGGCTTTGGAAATGGTATCTTTATAGTTGTTTTTGTGTCTGTAAAGACTATTCTTTTAAAAACAATATTGAATGTTTGTTATTCATATCTGTTTATTAATCTTATAAGTTACATCTCATAACTTTAAAAATTGCAGTAATTTGTAGATTCTTTTGGCTTTTTAATGTAAACAATTATATCACCTTCAAATAAATACACATTTTTTTTACTATCTAATTTCAATACTTTTTATTTCTTTTTCATCTTTTACTCATCTGGATAGGATCTCTGGTGTAATGCTAAATAGAGGTGATGATAGGGGGTGGGCTTTTCTTATCTTGTTTTAATAAGAATGCTCAAGATCTTGGGGCATCTGGGTGGCTCAGTCAGGTACATGTCTGACCTTGATTTCAGCTCAGGTCACGATCTCACTGTTTGTGGGGTCGAGCCCTGCATTGGGCTTTGTGCTGGTAACACACAGAGCCTGTTTGGGATACTCTTTCTCTCTGCCTTTCCCCGTGTGTGTGTGTGTGTGTGTGTGTGTGTGTGTGTGTTCGCGCGCGCGCGCGCGCGTATCTGTGCGTGTGTATGCACACGTGCTCCCCCCCCTCTCTCTTTCAAAATAAATAAATATTTTTTAAAAACAAGGGGGGTGCCTGGGTGGCTCAGTCAGTTTAGCATCCGATCTTGGCTCGGGTCATTATCTCACAGTTCATGAGTTTGAGCCCCGCATCAGGCTTTGTGCTGACAGCTCTAGCCTGGAGCCTGCTTCGAATTCTGTCTCCCTCTCTCTCTGCCCCTCCCCTGCTCATGATCTATCTCTTTCTCTCTCTCAAAAAAGAATGGTCAAGGTCTTGCCATTTTGAAGGACATTTGTTGTGGATATTTTGTAGTCGTCCTTTTATAGGTTAAAGAAGCTCACTTTCATTTTGAAAGGGTACATTAAATTTTATCAAAATTTTTTCCTGAACCTACTAACTTGATTATATGATTTTTTTTCTCCTTTAATCTATAAATGTTAAGTATACTAACAAATTATTCTGGTGTTAGACCGATCTTACATTTTTTGGAGAAATCAAACTTGCTCATTATGGTAGTATATAGTTTAGTTTACCAATCATTTTTTTAAGATTCTTGTTTTGATGTATAAGTGAATATAATTGGCTCGGAGCTTTTTTTCCCTAAATGTTCCTTATTTTGCTTTGATATCAAGGTTATATTCAGTTTATAAAATGACCTGGTTCATTTTCTTTTATTCTCTGGAGAGTTTGTGTAAGATTGGAATTTTTTATTTTATTTTATTTTGTTTCATTTCATTTCATTTCATTTTTGAGAAAGTGTGTGCATTGCAAGCAGGGGAGGGGCAGAGAGAGAGAGAGAGAGAGAATCTTAAGCAGGCACTATACCCATTGCAGAGCTGAACATGGGGCTCCGTCTCATGATTGTGAGATCATGACCTGAGCTGAAATCCAGAGTTGGGTGCTTAACTGACTGAGCCACCCAGGTGCCCCTGGAATTATTTAGTAACTAAAAATTTTATCTTATCTATAACCTTCAAAGTTAGGTATAGAAACAGAAACATATGGGAACTGACATTTGTAAAGCTGAATAATAAATCAGGGTTGAGATGATTCGCGTTAACAACTAGGCCTTCCTACAGTATTTACAACATGTAACTAACAAGAGATAAAAGATAAAGCAATTACAAATTGTGAGAATATTCTCTATGCGTAATGCTTCCTTAGTGAGCATTTATGTAGACAGGAAAGACAAAAATGAAAAGCTTTGAACTTCCATTGAAATTAAGAGAATCCTTATTTACACAAGACAAATTGAAGCTGATTGCTACCTTTCTCCAGACATACATCTAGCTCTTCTCTTTTTCCATCAGATAGGAAAGATTGATGCACACTGCCCTTCCTTAAAATGTGTTGCCATAGACACTGGCCCAGTTCTCAAACCCCCTTCATTTCATACATTTCCTTCACAAAAAGAGTGCTGATTGAATTCAAACAAATTTGTCAAAAAAATAGAAAGAAAAGAAAAAGCATATATAGAAAGAAAACGAAATTAGAATCTGGCTGAGTTTCTTTCCTTCCTAAATCCCCACCTTCAGATTCTTTTCTTAGTTAATGGAAAGAGCAGCTTGCTTAATGGCATATACATACATTTCATTACTCCTTCTAAGCTCATTCAATAATTTGTGAAATAAATCTTAGCCAAAGAAGTAAAGGCTGCATAAAAATGAACTGAGAAGTTTTGTCACAAATTTCTTTTTATTAAATGTGGTTTTATTTTGAGAGAGGGAGAGAGTGTGCATGTGCATGGGGGAGGGGCAGAGAGAGAGGTAGAAAGAGAATCCCAAGTAGGCTCTACACTGTCAGCCCCAAGCCTGATGGGGCTCAGTCTTATCAACTGTGAGATCATGACCTAAGCTGAGGTCAAGAGTTGGACGCCTAACAGCAACCCAGATGTCCCTGTCACTAGTTTTTTAATTTCATCATTCTTCATTTGTTACACTGAACGTCATTATTAATACTTTCACTTTGTATTTTTTTGATGTTTATTTATTTTTGAGAGACAGAGCATGAGCAGGGGAGGAATAGAGAGAGGTGGAGACATAGAGTTTGAAGCAGGCTCTGAACTGTTAGCATAGGGCCCATCGCAGGGCTCAGACCCACCAACTGTGAGATCATGACTTGAGCCAAAGTCAGATGCTTAACTGACTGAGCCATCCAGGTGCCCCTACTTTTACTTTGTATTAATGTTACATTTCATAGATTAAAACTACTGCTGTTAAATATTATTTCTATGTCTTTGCAATAGTATCTAGTGATATAGGTAAGACAGGCATCATTCGTATTTTACAAATGGGGAATCAGCCTCAGGATAGTTGTGTATTTCCCAATAAGAATATTAAAGCACCAAGTACTTAGGGTATTACAGTTATCTAGAAGTTGATTAAGATTACTTCATTGAGGGGTACATGGGGGCTCTGTCAGTTGAGCATCTGACTGCAGCTCAGGTCAAGATCTCATGGTTCGTGAGTTTCGGCCCATGTGAGGATCTGTGCAGATAGCTCAGAGCCTGGAGCCTGTTTTGGATTCTGTGTCTCCTTCTCTGTCTGCCCCTCCCCCCACACATTCTCTCTCTCTCTCTCTCTCTCTTATAAATCAATAAACATTAAAAAAAAAAAGAGATTACTTCAGTGAGAGCTACTCCTTGCCTAGGAAAAGGAAAAAGTTAGGCCCTTGGAAAGCAAAAACAGTTTTATGCTATTTAGAATAACTTTTTTTTCTCTTGGCCACAGAAGCAAAATGAGAAAAACATATGAAACTGCCTGTCTTTGCCGGTGATGAGATTGAGTCTACTTTAATATAGTGCTATTATTCGAAACATTTGTAATTTGTTGGGTCAATTTAGATTCTGCCTGTTATGGACTGAACTGTGTTCCCCCCAAATTCATATGCTGAAGCCCTAAACCCTGGTACTTTAGAATGTGACTATATTTGGAGACAGGGCTTTTAAAGAGATGAATAAATTAAAGTGAAGCTGTGAGCCTGGACCCTAATCCAATGTGATTGGGGTCATAAGAAGAGGAAATTTGGACACACAGAGACCCACCAGGGATGTGCATGCACAGAGAGGAAAGACCACATGAGGGCATAGCGAGGGCACCATCTGCAAGCCGAGGAGAAACCGAACTTGCCAACACCTTGATCCTGGATTTCTAGCCTCCAGACCTGTGAGAAAATTAATTTCTGTTGTTAAAATAAGTCACCCAGTATGTGGTATTCTGTTACAACAGCCCTAGAAAACTATGACATTGGCCTAAAAACACTGGATCTGAGGAGGGGAAAGGACCAGTTCTCAATGAGAAGTGTCCTGAGGCTCCTTTAGTTACTCAAGTCACAAATTAGGGCTTTGAAAAAGGAGTCTTCCCATAAACTAAAAAACGAAGATTGGCATTTAACTATAAATACTCAAAGAATCATTTCATGAATAGCATCCTATATTTTGCAAAAATGGCTCCAAATGAACTGCTCATTACCCAACACTTGACTGAACCACATTATGCAAAAGCATGGCAAGGATTCAGCCGCATTTGCAAGTTAACAATAAGCTATAAACAGCTCTATATTCTTTTTCTGGGCCTTTCTCCAGAAGGTATTATTTAATTTAGAATTAATTTTTGTATTCAAATAAGTGTTTAATAAAGTGGGGTTTTTTTTGAAATAGCACATTTGCAGGAAAAATATATTTCAGGTGCTATCTTTAAAAAAAGTTTATTGAGGTGAAATTCACATAATATAAAATTAACTAGTTTAAAGTAAACAATTCAATGGCATTAATTATACTCACAATGTTGTGCAACCTCCGCTTCTACATAGTTGTAAAGCATTTCTGTCACTCCGTAGTAAAACTCTTTAACCATTAAAAAATTTCTGCCTGTTGTCGTCTCCTCCCAGCTCCTAACAACATCCAGTCTGTGTTCTATCTCTAAGGGTGTATCCATTCTGAATATCATACAGAATAGAATCATACACATAATAGAATCATACAACATTTGTCTTTCTGTGTCTGACTTCTTTCACTTAGCATAATGTTTTCAAGATCCTTTCGTGTTATAAGATATGCCAGTACTGGATTCCTTTTAATGGCTGAATAATATTCTATTATACATAAATACCGCATTTGGTTTATTCATTTATTTATTGGTAGACATTTGGTTTGGACTAGTTTTACCTTTTGGCTACCATGAATAATGCTGTTATAAACGTGTATATATATATGTATATATATATGTACCTGTTTGATTAGCTGTTTTCAGTTCTTTTATGTATATACCTAGGAGTGGGATTGTTGGATCATAAGATAATTTTATGTTTAACTATTTAAGGAACCATCAAACTGTTCTACCATGGCTGCACTGTTTTACATTTCCATCAGCAATGTATGAATATTCCAATTTCTCCATATCCTCCACAACCATTAAAAAATTATAGCTTGTGTTATTTTTCCTTTTTTAAAAAAACTATAGCCATTCCAGTGGGTGTAGAGAAATATCTCTTTGTGGTTTTGATTTGCATTTACTTAATGACTACTGATGTTAATCATCTTTTCATATAGTTGTTGGTCACTTGTAGGTCTTCTTTAGAGAAATGTCATGCAATTTTTTGCCTATTTTTATTTTTATTTATTATTATTATTTTTAATGTTTATATTGAGAAAGAGTGAGCACACACACAAGGGAGGGGCAGAGAGAAAGAGGGTGACAGAGAATCCCAAGAAGTCTCCTCACTGTCCGTGCAGAGCCTAACACAGGGCTAAATCTCATGAGCTACAAAATCATGACCTGAGCCAAAATCAAGAGTCAGACGTTTAACAGTCTGAGCCATCCAGGTGCTCCTGCCCATTTTTAAATTGGATTATTCATGTATTTGTTTTTGAGTTTACAAGAGTTTTTTAAAAAAATATATATGTTCTGGGGGTGCCTGGGTGGCTCAGTGGGTTAAGTGTCCGACTTCGGCTCAGGTCATGATCTCACGGTTCGTGGGTTCAAGCCCCGCGTCGGGCTCTGTGCTGACAGCTAGCTCAGAGCCTGGAGCGTGTTTCAGATTCTGTGTCTCCCTCTCTCTCTGACCCTCCCCTGCTCACGCTGTCTCTCTCTCAAAAATAAATAAAACATTAATAAATAAATAAATAAATATGTTCTGGATATTAAATCCCTATCAAATATATATTTTACAAGCATTTTATCCCATTGTGTATGTTGTCTTCTCACTTTTTTTTTTAATTTTAGAGAGAGAAAGAGCATGAGCAGGAGAGAGGGACAAAGGGACAGAGGGAAAGAGGAAGAGAATCTCAAACAGGCTCCGTGCTCAGAGGGGAGCCCAATGTGGGGCTCAATCTCACTAACTGTGAGCTCATGACCTGAGCCAAAATCAAGAGGTGGATGCTCAACCTACTGAGCCACACAGGTGCCCTGTCTTCTCACTTTTAAAATAACCTTTGGAACACAAAAGTTTTTTAATTTTGATAATGTTCAAGTTATCTATTTTTTCTTTTCTTCTTTGTGCTTTTAGTGTCCTAGCTAAGAATCCATTGCTAAATTCAAGGTTACAATTATTTACTCCTATATTTTTTCCAAGAATTTTATGGGTGTATTCCTTATACTTAGGTTAATGATTTATTTTGAGTTCATTTTTCTATATGGAGTAAGGTAGAGGTCCGACTTCACTCATATGCTGTAGAAAGGCAGTTGTCCCGGCACCATTTATTAGAAACCCTTCCTTCCACATTAAATGGACTTGGCACTCTTGTCAGAAATTAGCTTCATTTCTGGACTTTCATTTGTATTCTGTTGGTCTATATGTCTATCTTTATAAGAGGATCACATTGTTTTGATTACTGTAGCTTTGTAGTAAATTTTGAAATTGGGAATTGTGAATCCTCCAATGTTTTGTTTTGTTTTAATTTCTCAAGATTGTTTGGCTATCCAGTGCCCCTTGCAAATCTGTATGAATTAGAAGATATGTCTTTCCATTTCTACAAAAATGGCTTTTGAAATTTTGATGGGGATTGTGTTGCAATTGTAGATTGCTTTGAATTTTTGACTTCTTAACAATATTGTCTTCCAATCTATGTACATGGGATGTGTTTCCTTTTTTTTTAGGTCTTCTTTAATTTCTTTCAGCAGTGTTTTGTAATTTTGATGTGCAAGTCTTTCACTTCCTGATTAAAATTATTCCCAAGTATTTTATTCTTTTGGATGCTATTAAAATGTAATTGTTTTTTAAATTTCAGTTTCAGTTTCTTTGCTGGTGTGTAGAAACACAACTGATTCTTTTCTGTTGATCTTGTCTTATAGAATTTTGCTAAATTGTTCATTATTAGCTTAGGCAGGTTTTTGGTGGAATCTTGGGGTTTTCTATACATAGAATCATGTCATTTGTGAAGAGACAACTTTACTTCTTCCTTTCCAATTTCAATGCCTTTTATTTCTTTCTCTTGTATAATTACTCTGGCTAGAACTTCTAGTACAATGTTGAAAGGCAGTGGTTGAAAGTGGCATCCTTGTCTTGTTCCTGATTTTAGGGGGAAAGATTTTGGTCTTTCATCATTGAGTATGATGTTAGCTGCTGTTTGTTCATATAATCCCTCTATCATGTTAAGGAATTTCCCTTGTAGTTTTCTGAGTGTTTAAAAAATGTATTTTTAAATTATTTATTTATGAGAGAGAGTACGAGTCGGGGAGAGAGGCAAGGGAGAGAGAGAGAGAGAGAGAGAGAGACAGAGGGAGGGAGAGAGAGAATCTTAAGTAGGCTCCATGCTCAGCACAAAGCCCAATGCAGGGCTCAATCCCACAACCCTGAGATCATGACCTGAGTGGAAATCAGGAGTTGGACACTCAACTGAATGAGCCACCCAGGCACCCTTCTGGGTATTTTTATCATGAAAGAGTGTTGGATTTTCCTGGGATAAAAAGGGTGTAATCCTTCTAATTTGCTGTTGGATTTGGTTTACAGTCTTTATTCAAAAATAATATTGGCCTGTAATTTTCTGTTCTGATGATCCCTTTATGTGGCTTTCATATCAGAGTAATGCTGGCCTCAGAGAATGATTTGGGTGTCTCTTACTCTTCTAATATTTTAAAGAGTTTGAGAAGGATTGATGTTAATTCTTCTTTAAATGTTTTGTTGTAGAATTCACCCATGAAGTCTTCTGGTCCTGAAATTTTTCTTTTTCAGTAGGGAGGTTTCGATTGTTCATTCAATCTCTTTACATGTTATAGGCCTATTGAGGTTTTCTATTTCTTCTTGTGTGTTTCTAGGAATTTGTCCATTTCATCTAAGTTATTTAGTCTGTTGATGTGTAATTGTTCAGAATACTCTCTAATAATCCTTTGTTTCCTGTAGCTCAGTAGCAATGTCTCCATTTTCCTTTCTGATTTAGTTATTTGCATCTTGCATCCTTTTGTCTTTGTCAGTCTAGCTAAGGTTTGTCAGTTCTGTTGATCTCTTCAAAGAACCAACTTTTGGTTTTGTTGATTCTATTTTTTTAATTCTCTATTTCACTTATTTCTTCTCTATTCTGTATTATTTCCTTTTTTTCCTGTTTGCTTTAAGTTTAGTTTGCACTTTTTTGTTTTCTTTTAATTAAAACTTTTTTAATGCTTTATTTATTTCTGAGGGGGAGAGAGAGAGAGAGAGAGAGAGAGAGAGAGAGAGACAGTTTGAGCAGGGGAGGGCCAGAGAGAGAGCGAGATACAGAATCCGAAGCAGGCTCCAGGCTCTGAGCTCGCTGTCAGCAAGAGCCTGATGCGGGGTTCAAAACCATGAACTGTAAGATCATGACCTGAGCCAAAGTTGGACGCTTACCTGACTGAGTCACCAAGGAGCCCCATTTTTTTGTTTTCTTAAGGTGTAAATTCTGATTCTTGATTTGACATCTTTCCTCTTATTTACTTACTTATTTTTAAGTTATTTATTTATTTTTTGAAATTGGGGAGGGACAGAGAGGGAGAGAGACAGAAGGTCCAAAGTGGGCTCCACTCCAACAGCAGAGAGTGTGATGTGGGCTTTGAGCCCACAAACCATGAGATCATGACCTGAGCTGAAGGCAGACACTTAACCAATTGAGCCACTCAGGCACCCCTCCTCTCTTTTAATGGAGGCTTCTAGTGCTATAAATTTCTTTCTGATCACTGCCTTGACTACATTCCATTAAGTATTTCGTATTTTCATTTTTATTTGTCTCAAGTAGTTTATAATTTCCATTTTGATTTTATCTTTGATCCATTGGTTATTTAAAAGTATTCTGTTTTATTTCTACATATTTGTGAATTTTTAGTTTTCATTCTGTTTTTGATTTCTAGCTTCATTCCATTGAAGTCAGAAAAGATACTTTGTATGATTTTAATCTTAAATTTATTGAGTCTCATTTTGTGGGCTAACATATGATCTATTCTGGAGAATACTCCAAAAGTACTTGAGAAGAATGATACTCCGACATTGCTGTAGTGTTCTGTGTATGTCTATTAAGTTTAGTTGATTTGGAGTTTTTGTCTAGCAAATCCAATACCTGTGCTCCCCCAGGGATGGTTTCTGTAAATGTATTTATTTTTTCCTTTGAATGGACCACACGTTCCTGTTTTTTGTTTTTGTTTTTTGTTTGCCTTGTGATTTTTTTGTTGAAAGCTAACATTTGAATATTATAATATGGAAATTCTAGAAATCAGATTATTCCTCTTCCCCAGGCTCTTGATTGTTGAAGCTGCCATCATCTGGTTGTTTACTGACTTTTCCAAAGTATTTCACAAAGATAGTATTACTTGTTGTATCTGCTGACCAAAGTCTCTGTTTACTTAGTGTTTTTAAAAATTTCTTTAATGTTTTTATTTATTTCTGAGAGAGAGAGACAGTGCAAGCCGGGGAGGGTCAGAGAGAGAGGGAGACACAGAATCTGAAACAGGCTCCAGGCTCTGAGCCCCGACGTGGGGCTCGAACCCATCAACTATGAGATCAGATCTGAGCCAAAGTTGGACATTTAACTGACTGAGCCACCCAGGTGCCTCTACCTAGTGTTTGACAGAGATTTCCTTGAAGAGGAGAAAAGGAAAGAAGGAAGGAAGTAAGACAGACAGAGAGAAAGAAACAAAGAAACAAAGAAAGGAGAAACAGGAGCCTGAAATTAAGTCCTCCATTAAGAGCAACCTCCGGCTGCACGTAGCCCCACTTCCAGGAAAAGCTTCAGCTAAAGCCACCCTCAGACCACCCTCAGATCAGCCAATCAAAAGAAATGTGTAACATTCCTGTGGTCTGAGTCAGGGCTGGGAACTGAAGGTAGTTACTCTGTACAAACTAGCCAATCACTCACTGCTTGCCTAAACCCCACATAGGCCCTTTGAGCTCACCTCATATTTGGTCATTTTCAAAGGATTCTCATAGGTCATGATTGGGTCCCGCCAAAAGTTACAGATGCCTCAGAGACACCGAATGGTCAAAACTGTTACTATGGGTGCTGTACAATTAGGATTGGTGCTTATGTGATGATGCAATACGTACAACGTGTGCACTGTAACACCCCCATCCCTTACCCCATAAAGAATCTTCTCGCTGTTGTTCGGGGCTTCTCCTTGCTGCTGCTGCACCATAGATTGGTGAGCCCCTGCTCGAGCTTGTTATAAAGACCCTTACGTACTTGCATCGGTGTAGGCTCCTTGGAGGTCTCAGGGGACTCGCGATTCGGACACAACAAAACAAATACAGTAATTTGCTAATAAGATCTGCTTTGCTTCTTCAAAAATCAAGTACTTGGGTCCCACACTGAGAACATGAACTGCCATTTTCAGAATCCATGATGAGCCAGAGAAGGAATGGGGCAACAGCAAATAAAAACAACATAAAGCTTTCCTACGATTTTTAAATTGCCTTTTTCTTGATTCAATGTTTGCATGGTTGCTGGAAACCTTTGTGTTTTCAGGGTTCTGACAAAGTTGGCTCTGGGAGTTTCTGCTTGGTTTTTGATGTTTCATTGGAGGGGCTGGCATTTGGAGCTGCCTACTCTGCCATTTTGCTGACATCATCCCATGAAAACTATTTTTAATCAACTTCCTAGCAAAACCATACAACATCTAAGACCAAATCTCCACAATGTTTGGACCGCTTTCTTATCCCCTACCACAGTTCTTCCTTCCTTCTTCTCTGAGTCTGTCAGTAGTATCTCTCAGTGACCTAATTTGACATAAGAATCATAATGATATTAAAATAATAGGTAAGATTTATTGGGCATTTGCTATGTACTATGTCCTGTGCTAAGTGCTTTATATGACTTATCTCATTCAATCCACTTAATGATTCCACTACATGGACATTTATAATCTCTATTCCATAGGTGAATAAGCAGATGCTCAAGGAATTTGAGAAACTTGTCTAGAGCCAGCCAGTGGCAAATATGGGATTTAAACCCACTTCTATAGGATGACAGAGCCTCTGGCTTTATTTAAGGTTAGACTTTCTTCTTGGGCAGCTGTGACTCATTGGTCCTTACTTCTTGCTAATTCTACCTAGGCAGTATTTTTCCTGTTTGAATGTTTACCACTTTCATTTATCATTCTAGTTTCCAGGCCAAGGGAAGGGTCAGACTTCAGAGAGAATGGGGTACCTTCCAGTATGCAGGGTCCACTTGTTCCTTTGGCTTTGCAAGAAACCCTGATGTTTGGATGGCTTTGATTTTTTTTCTCAGCTTTCTTCCTCTTTTTTCTTTTCTACATCTTCTGGATGATTATTTTTCCAGCTAACTTGAACCAGGGAAATTTTAAGGCAGGCTGAGCAGCCTCCTTGGGGCTAACTCTGGGAACTTACAGAGGTTCTCAGTGTCTAGAAATCTTAGTCTTAGTGATCTATCCTACAGGCAAATTCACAAACAAAATATTTTGTTTCAAGATATTTTATTATTTGTTCTTCTGACTACACAGTCTGCTTGTTTATCCTCTCAGTGTCCCAAGGCAAATTAACCTCCTAAGGGGAGGCCAGAAACACAAATAACGGGATTAGTAGTATTGGATTATTTTTCCTTTCAAAATAGTTGACTTGGAATATAGTTTTCAAGTTTTTAGTTTATCTAGAAGTTATATGACAAGCTGGTAGTAGTATCCATGTCAAAGGAATGGGAAATATTTTAGGATGTTGCCACTTAATATATATTGTTACTGGACTTTTATAAAAACTTGAAAAAATGGGGCACCTGGGTGACTCAGTCAGTTGAGCATCTGGCTTTGGCTCAGGTCATGATCTCATGGTTTGTGAGTTCTCTCCTGTCATCACGGAACCCGCTTCAGATGCTCTGTCCCCCTCTCTTTATATATGTATAAATATATAATATATATATATATTAAAAAACACACACAAACTTGAAGAAGCAAAGTGAAGGGAGAGGTTCTCATCTTGGCTCATTTTTTATTTATTTGTTTATTTTTATTTCTTAAATGTTTATTCATTTATTTTGAGAGAGGGAGAGAAAACAAGGGGAGGGGGGCAGAGAGCAAGGGAGAGAGATGCTCTGTTCTCAGCAGGAGCCCAATGTGGGGCTCGATCTTACAAAACCATGAGATCATGACCTGAGCCAAAATCATGAGTTGGATGCTTTAATGTACTGAGCCACCCAGGTGTCCCTTGGCTCACTTTTTAAAGATTTATACCAAATCACCTTTTCCTAGAGCTGCTTCTTAGAGGCATCTGGAGCTGGCATTTCATATTCATTCCTCCAGTAGATATTTACAAAGCACTGCAAGGTACACTTATTGATGTACCAGAGAGGTTGGCACCTTCTCTGGAGGCCCTGACAATCTGGTGGGAAGACATCCTATTTACAAGCCCTACTATGACTCTAAAGTGTAAGAAGAACCTCAACAGTGGAAACGTATGCCATGGACCCTCAACTCCACTAGAGAAGAAGAGGCATCTTGTTTAGCATCTAGTTTAAACTCCCTATTTTACAGGTGTGGAAACTGAGAACAGAGAAGGGAAGTGGCCTTTTGGTAGTAATTAAACCAGGACTAAAACTTTTGTTTCTCTTTTCTCAATTCAACATTAGAACAAATGAACAAAAAAGCAAAACACAACCTCTCTGCTATTAGCTGGATTATTATTTAGTTAAAATACCTGATTTAGTTGGAAAACCTGATCTTTGCTTTTGATTTTTTCTTCACTTACAAGTTAGTCTGGTTGTTCACACAGTGGAGAAGAGTGCTGGCATTTGTGTAGGCTGTCACCATGTAGGCTTTCCATGGCACTCTCAGGACATGCCAGCCCCCACTGGTCTGATCTGCAGACAGGACTCTTGTCATCTGAGCCAAACCTGGGATGAAATCTGGAGTGGTTGGATGATACACAAATTCTTCTAGTAGGGCCTGGATGACTTCAACCCCACTCCTTTCTTTTCAGACCAACCTTAAACCTGACGTCTTCAGATCCACTTATCAATTCAGCCTCTCTCTAAACCACAACTGCCTGACAAATTTTTATTGCTTAACTGTTGGTTATGTGATGATATAAAGAACAAACATCTTTTAGTTTTCTTTTTTTCTTAAATGTTTTATTTATTTCTAGGAGAGAGAGAGAGAGAGAGAGAGAGAGACAGCGTGAACAGGGGAAGGTCAGAGAGAGAGGGAGACACAGAATCTGAAACAGGCTCCAGGTTCTGAGCTGGCAGTCAGCACAGAGCCCGACGTGGGGCTCGAACCCACGAACCGCGAGATCATGACCTAAGCGAAAGTCGGACGCTTAACCGACTAAGCCACCCAGGCACCCCACATCTTTTAGTTTTCAACATGCTCTGCACCCAAACCACATAGCCATTGATGGTTCTTTGGATTTTTATTTCATGGGACAAAAGTAGGGCAAGCAGAGGCATGGCTGGTTTTATGTGTAAACAAGACAGCTACCGGCAGATCAAGGGTTGAGGGATCTCAAAAGATCTCCCTTGGAGGTCATCTGGAATTACACAATTTCAGGGTTGGAAGGAACCTTAAAAGGGTCACCTAGTTCAACAACACCCTTTCAACTCTTGCTTGTTGTTGTTGTTTTTTTTTACTATGTATTTCTTGTAGGGACATTCAGCTAAACTAGTGTCCATCCTCAATTGTTCCATTGAAACTGCTCTCTTTTAGTTCACCGATGACTTTCTAGTGGCCAAACACTGGCCCCTTCAGTCCTCATTTTACTCAATATCTTTTAGGCATTTATCTTCGTTAATTACTTTGGCTCTAGGACATAATTTGCTTCTAATTTTCCTCCTATATCTTTAACCAGTGGTTTTCATTCAAGGATAGTGTTTCCCTACAGGGAACATTTAGGAATGTTTGGAGATAGTTTTTGATTGTCACAAGGGGCAAAGGGTGTTACTGGCATCTAATGGGTAGAGCCCATGAATGGTAAATAAATGCACAAGACAGCTTCCTGTGACAAAGAATTACTGGGGCCTAAATGTCAATCAGGTTGAGGCTGAGAAATACTGATCCTTGAGCATTATTTTTCTGTCTCCTTCATGGAACCCTTTTCTTCTGATCACCCCTTAAATTTTGGAATTGCCCAGCTTTCCTTCATTTTTGTTTTGCTTTGATGCACTCTCTGCACAGCACACCATCCATTTCCATGGCTTCTATACCTCACTGTATCCATGCTTTCAGCTCTGACATTTCTCAGGAATTCCAACTTGTTAAGCAACTTCCAAGTGGGTATCCCTGCTTCTATATCCTGCAAACACTGCAAATTCAGCAGTACACCACACAAATTGATCGTCTTCCCCTCACATCATCTGTTATTCCCTTTGCTGTGTAGGATTTCATCTAGTAGATCCAAGACCTCTAGCGTTGGTTCTGAGGGCTCTCACCTCATGTGTGGAATTTGGGTGTGCCTGTTAGAGGCTTGAGGTCTCCCAAGCCACTTCACAGGATGCTGCTTCATCCAGAATGTGCTGCTCCTTTCAGAACCAGAAAACTGCCATCACCTTCTAATGAAACGTTTGCAGTTGGAAAAGATATGCCTGAGTGGTCACATATATCTGTTCTTCATGAACTGATACATGTCTTACTTGTGGTGCCAAAGCCAATACTTGGTATGTCTTTCTGCAGTTGGAAGAGAGATGGTTTGAATTGAACTGCTGACCCTGATGTGTTTTGCTGCTGCTACTGCACACTCCAACACAGGCCTCAAAAGCTCCTTGAGGGAGGACATGACTTTTCTCTCAATTACATTTAGGAAGTACTGCTCTTTGCTGGACTGATGGGTTAGAGGTTATAGCTCTCTAAATTCTCTTATATTGCCAGTCTAATAACTAGGAAAGATGGATGCATGGGCCAAGTTCTGATTTGGGCTGCCTCTTTTAGAAGGTTTCCTTCTACTTTATTCCTGGTCCAGAAGTCAGCACATATTTTCATATTTCATCCTTGGGGCCTCATTGTCCCATCTTCCTGTTTCTATTGCCTTGATCAGGGCCATCCTGATCTGGACCAGGCTATAAAAAGTAGACTGAACTTGGAACTTGGAGAAAAGGATGACATAGACTTGATTTAAGATTGCCCTCTCTTTGCTGTACCATTGAGCCAGCATGTACTCAGTGCAAAGGACACATATACAGGACTCGGTGAGTGGACATAGCTTCCAAGTATCTCCTTCATCGCATAGAAGTAGCCTTACTTCTTAAAAGTGGAGTCGGAGCATTTGCATGGAGTAAGAAATCTGCAGTGAGAAGAACCTTAATATCTGGGTTCACCATCTTTTACCATTTGGCTCAGAGTGTGGCCATGTCAGCTCTGAAATGTCCATCCTTATCATATAAGAAAGTTCCTTCTATATGAGTTACATATTTCCCCATTCTAATTCTTTTTGGCCATTGGGCCCCCAGGAGGTCTAACCATCCCTTATTTTACCCCAAGCTACCAGATGAGTTTCAATAATTTTGAACTCAAAGGGGTAAGGAGCTTCATTCCAGCCTGAGCAGAACTTTTCTGGTTATAAGCAACTAAACAACTGATTCTGCTCAATCTAAGCAAAACACAAAACAAAAATAAACCAAGATTTCATCGAAAGATATCAGATAGCTTGAAAAATAGGAATCTAGACAGGTACCAGAATCTAAGGATCAGGAACCAGTGAAAGTTAGGGGTTGCTGCTGGAGCGAATACACTTCAAATTTTTTCTGTCCTTGTGTTTTTCAGTTCATAATTCAGATGCTAAAGAGATCATCTGATTGGTCTTGCTTGAGTCATGTGACCATATCTGGCCTAGGTGGGGCTATGATTGACAGTCTACCAAGATTGCTCTCAATAGGTTCTGCCTGTTCATAGGAAAATCAGGGTGCTATTACCTAACAGAGCAAGACTGGTCGTCAGGTAACAACACCTCATGTCCACACGTGTCCTTATTTTCCCAGGGGAGTGTGGGTGCAAATGGATGGGCCCAGGAGTTTGATATAATTCCCTCCTCAGCAGCTCTTTGCTCTGGGGGTCAATGTGTTGGGAGAGAAGTGGCCAGAATCCATTTGCCTTTAGAGCTAGTACCCAGGGTTTGGCCAAAATATACTGTTCCATCCTAGTCTCCTAGATTAGACTACATCTTCTAAACTGAGTCTTTTATTTATTGTAGATCTGAAATGTGAAACCAATATGTTAAAATTTATTTTCAAGGTTATGGCATCCTTCAAAGCTGCACTTAAGATGCTTTGTTTTGTTTTGTTTTCCAGATCAAAGCACTAGAATATGTCAAGAAGAAAATTTCCTAAGCTCAGTAATGCCCACACAGTATGTTGTAGCTAGTACTGCTGCAATGCAATTTAAAATCAGATACATTATACACCTAAAACTAATATCACACTGTATGTTAACTAACTGGAATTTAAATACAAACTTTAAAAAAGATATAAAAGCAAAATGGAAATGATAAAGACAGAAAATAGAATCTTGTAATTATAATTCACTGGTCTCCTAATCAGCTCTCTGCTTACTCATTTATTCATTCCTTAATTATTTATCAAGTACCTACTCTGTGCCAGGTGCTGTGCTGGGTGCCAAGGAAGGGGGCAACCCCTACCTGTGTGGAGTTTGCGCTCTAATGAGGATCATATTCTAGTGTTATGTTAATTTAAAAGAAAATTTATAGCTTGAATATTCAACTATTTCAAATATCCAAGTCATAAAACTATGCCTAACCACGTTGGAGAGTTCAAAAGGAGAATTCACATTTTATATTTGGGAATGAATACATAGTATTTATTTCTCTAACTTCTTCCTACCTTTAATATATATGCCCACTTCTCCTAATTTTCATTTCCTTTTCTTTAAAATAAAGTGGAGACAGTAGGGAGAGGACAGGTTCTCCCAAAATTTGGATATGGATCAGTAACCCTCAATTTATAGTGAATAATTCTTTCAAGGAATGATATTGGAGCTCTCCATGAAACAAAGGAGCTTTTCCCAAAACTTGGAAAACCACACTTGTGCTTTGGGATTGTGTGTGTGTGTGTGTGTGTGTGTGTGTCTTGAGGTGTATCGGGTTGGCTGTTAAATGCTCCATGTGGTTCCAAAAGAGGTGTCAGGAGGCTTTGGGCTCTATCGAGAGCAGCATCTATAACAAGTAAGGCTAGAGGCTTGGGCCTCCTCCCTTCACCCATCCAACTGAACTGCCCACAGGTGGGGCTGCTGCCACGGGGAGCACAACTATGGGAGGAGAGAGATCCCTTCTGCCACGGTCTTGTTGGCATCCCCAGCACCAAGCACTGGCGGGCAGAGGTGGTACTCAATAAGTATTTGTTACGTGAATGAATAAACATAAAAAAAGGGTCTTTGGGCAAGAGAAGAGAAAATTAAATCTCCTTGGATTCCTAGTCAGATCATTTTTATAGCCCCTTTAATTAGTCGATTGGGAATTACATTTGATATACTAAAGACCCAACCCTTAATGTCCCAATAAAAGCAAACAAGGAATTTGGGTGCCCAGCAACCTCAGTGTTTTGGGGAAGTAGTACCAGGTGCTTCTATGATTACGTTTAAAGTTGACATCAATGTCTATTTGGCCAGTGCTCTGATTTAATTACAAAATCTTGTCGATTATAGGTTACATTTTGATTTACATAAGACAATTTGAATTCTGGATGCATATACTTAGAAGTTATCATTTTGGGATACTTTTTGGTATCTCAAACATTTTACTAATTACGAAAGATTTCTGCATCTTGTAAGCTTACAGGAGATTTTCTGGTATTGGTGATGGCAAATGGATGGCAAATGGATTTCATCTCACTTGCTGATTTTAATTGATCGGTTTGCCTGAAGTGTCAGATTGAGAAGGATTCTGGGCCAAGCCTGAACCCTCTAGGGAAGGCTACCACACGTGATGGATTTTTTTTCCTTGCCTGGTAGAAGTGGGGGGATAGCACATGTCCTGGATAATTTTCATTCCTGTTCTAAAAAACTATAGTGCAAGATCTGAAGTTCCTCTTCTGGAGGAAGTTCCTTTTCTGCAACTAGACATTGAATACAGCCAAGATCTGCAAACCAGGGCAGCAGTGATTAGTAGACATATCAACATACTTCTTTTTTGAAGGAGAGTTATTTTTTAGCTTGATGGCAAGTGGCCTGGAATGAAATTATTGAAGGAGTCTGGTTCCTCCTTGCTAGAAAGATGAAGACCTAAATGAACATAAAGTTTGTGAAGTCTAAGAGGTCACTGATGAATCTGCTGAACTTGGAAAAAGGGTTAATAAGCCTGGTGGGCATAAAAATAGCCTAGGAATTGGTGCCAAATAGCTAGAGTTATGCAGCGTGTGATCAGCTGTGTGCCTTTGGGCAATGCAGCCTCTCTCTGCATGTGGACTGTGTTCTCATCTCTAAGATATGAATAACAATATCTGGTCTACAGTTGATAACAGAAACATATAAAAAGGGGTTGGCAACTCAAATAATAGTCATTTTGGCCACCGAAACGTAAATTGCTGAAGTTTTTGAAAAATTATCCTTTCATCTAGTTTGGTAATATGTTTATGTTTCAAGCATCCTTTTGGGAGAGCTTCTATTCTAAAAGATCAATGAATGTGTCAGCTATTGACTGCTGTATGAATACTTAAATAAAGCAACATAACTCCCATGCAGTAGCTGGCATGAATTTTATCTGGCAACCCCTGTGTAAGAAGGCAATCTGGATTTGAGATAAATTACCAGTGAATCTGAATCTACTCATTTTTATACTCTAGACTAGATACAAGCTGCCTGTCACTGCTTGCATTGCCCAGCTCAAATCAACTTACCACCTCTTTAACTGCCATGGTGGTAGAGTACACAGATCATAAGAAATTATTCAGAATGGATTCATTACTTAGAAAATAGACAAGCTTTGGATTCAGGGAGAGATGGTATCTTTCAGAGAGAGGGAGGGTGTCTTGCTGGGAGAGATGGTCACTCTTCCGTGTGACTCTTGAAATTCTGGATGCTCTTAGTAAGAGATCTCTTTAAGTGGAAGTTACTTTTAAAATCCAATTTAGGCTTAGACTTGCCTCCAGTGGAGTCTTAGCAAGGAAGACTATGCAAACATTGTTTATTAAATGGAACTGCTTTCTAGTTCCCTTTAGAATTTCAAAGATGAAAATTCAGATAGGAAATTATCATTACCAAAATGGTATGTCAACAAAGAAATTTTATCTGTATTTGCTCACCCGTAGGAAAGCGGTCTAAAAACTTGCATCTGACTCCACAGGGAAAGTCGGGCAGCAGGCGAAACTTATCATTTGCCCATGATTTTAAAATATAAAAAAAATTCTAGTTAGGCTGAAAAGTAAAATTTGCTTTAAAAATCCATTTGGATAGAGGATGGTCTAAATGGCAGAGTAGGACAGTCACATTTAGAGTTATTTAGACAATCTAAAAACATCTATTATAGAGAAAGTAAAAAAGAAGACAGACACACACACACACACACACACACACACCACTGATTGTTAAAAAATGATGTGTATGTACATCCAAGAAAATAAATGATCTAGAAATAGGAGATTTAAGGTGTTTTTCTTTTTTAATATTTTTAAATATATAACTTATTGTCAAATTAGTTAGCATGCAGTGTGTAAAGTGCATTCTTGGTTTTGGGGGAAGATTCCTGTGGTTCGTTACTTACATATAGCACCCAGTGCTCATCCCAACAAGTGCCCTCCTCAATGCCCATCACCACTCCCCCACCATCCCATCCACTCTGTTTGATCTGTATTTAAGAGTCTCTTATGGTTTGCCTCCCTCCCTCTCTGCTTTTAACTATTTTTTCCCCTTCCCTTCCCCCATGGTCTTCTGTTAAGTTTTTCAAGATCCACGTATGAGTGAGAGATTTAAGTTTTTAAAGAGCTATTTATTTTTTATTTTTTTTAACATTTATTCAGTTTTGAGAGACAGAGCATGAGTGAGGGAGGGTCAGAGAGAGAGAGGGAGACACAGAATCCAAAGCAGGCTCCAGGTTCTGAGCTGTCAGCACAGAGCCTTACGCGGGGCTCAAACTCACAAGCCATGAGATCATGACCTGAGCTGAAGACAGATGCTTAACCAACTGAGCCACACAGGCACCCCTTAAAGAGCTATTTAATAGCATTTCTGTCTTGGGATACAGTAGCATTCAAAGTTGAACTCTGAAGGCTAACAGACCTGGGTGCGAATCCTTGTAACCTCCCAGTTGTGTGACCTTGGGGAAGCTACTCCACTTTTTGGGTCTCAGGTTCACCATCTGTAAATCCACAATAACAACAGTACTATGTTGTTGATGCTGTGAGAATTAAGTGAGACACTAATTGTGAAGTGCTTACTATACAAAGAAGGTCAGTAATGTTAGCCTCAGTCATTTTTAAGATTCTGAAGTTGATGCAGTTTACAGGAGACTCAGCTGTCATTGAGCAGAAAGCACCCATCCTTCCCAGGTGGATCTTTATTGGAGGTGGGCGGGGGTGGGGAGGAGCGGATGTTGTACTTCTGATTGAAAAGCTCCTTTTTTACAGGTAGCTCCAAGGTACTATTTTAGGTATATGGCTTTTTTTGTTTTAAAGTATTCATGAACTGGGTAAGTTGCATGTATGGCTTGCTTGGATAATGGCCTTTTTCTTCCTGAGACCCAGTATGACTGGTATTTTCTCCTTGTTTTGTCTCTTTTTATTTTTCTATATTAAAATTTAACTAGAAAAATTTTAAAATATCCATATCAGAGTCTAAACTAAAAGATAAACATCAGATTGGGAGAACATATTTTCTCTACTTACATTTGCAAAGGATTATGTAATCAAGAAGCATCAAGGAAATCTGTAACAATGGATTAATATCCTTGGTCTATGGAAACGGTTGTACAACTTTATAAATTTGCTTAAAATCATTGAATTATGTACTCACACTTGGTGAATTTTATGGTATGTAAAAT
The DNA here is from genome assembly GCF_003009895.1 of Hyaena hyaena. Taxonomy (NCBI): domain Eukaryota; kingdom Metazoa; phylum Chordata; class Mammalia; order Carnivora; family Hyaenidae; genus Hyaena; species Hyaena hyaena. Next base: position 1,108,611 of record NW_024081250.1, on the reverse strand, counting down.
ATACTTCAATAAAACTGTAAAAGAAAAGTCCCCGATATACAAAGAACTACAATCAATTGGGGGGGTAAACAAGTCAACAGCAAAATGTGACAGAGTTACAAGCAGGAAATTCACAGAAAAGCCAGTATGGGTGTCTATAAAAGACATAGATAAGCTCAATTTCACTAGCAGTTAGGAAACTGCACTGTAAAGCAGCAACAAGCATACTTTTCACTGATTATCTGGCAAATTTTTAATATTTTAATTAAAACTGTATAAATTGTTTCGGTAGGTAGTACAGAGTTCAAAGATAAAAATGAAAAAGGGTATAAAAATGTACAGTGGGGGTGCCTGGGTGGCTCAGTCGGTTAAGCATCCGACTTCTGCTCAGGTCATGATCTCACGGTTCGTGGGTTTGAGCCCCGCATCAGGCTCTGTGCTGACAGCTAATTCAGAGCCTGGAACCTGCTTCAGATTCTGTGTCTCCCTCTCTCTCTGTCCATCCCCTGTTCATGCTATCTCTCTCTCTCTCTCAAAAATAAATAAAATATTAAAAAAAATGTACAGTGAAAGTTCCCTTTCCGGCTCTTTCTCCCAGACATCTAGTGTCTTTTCTCCCAGTGCAACCGATGTCATCAGCGTCCTGTGTCATTCTCCAGAGATTTTTATGCACATACAGGAAAATATGTATATCCATCACCACACTTCATGCACAGATGTTCAGCCACTGTCTACGCTTCTCTGTACATTGCATTGTTCCTCTACCTTTCAAGAGCTTCTCCTATGAGTCCCTAGAGAGTTTCTTATTATTTTTTTGAAAGCTGCATAGAATTTCATTGTGCAGATATACCACAGTCTATTTAAATGTTTCCTATTGGTGGAAATATTTTACAGCATTTTCCCCATCAACACTGCAATGGACATTCATCACATAGATTCCTACATGCAGTTTTGATAAATATGGCAAAGCTTTGAAAGGTTGATTGCATATAGCATCAGTGAGGGTTTGGGGAAATGGGTAGCTCGTACACTGTTCGGAGGGAGTGGTCTCGCTCTATACCACAATTAGAAATATGCTTACCATTTGATCCAGAAGTTCTATTTTTAGGAATTTTCCCTATAGAAATCCTTATAAGTGAGCACCAAGTTATTATGTTCCAGCATGTTATAAGAGTGATGTGGTCCCACATAAGACAGATGGATAGGAAAGACCTACAAATCTATATCTGTATCTAGAAACCACATATCTCTCTCCATCCCTGCCTCTCAACCTCCCTCCTCTTCTTTCTATAAATGCATAGAAAAAGGTCTAGATGTACACATACACATTAACATTTAGCAGTGGTTAGCTAAGGAGAAAAGAAAAGCAATGAGGAAAAAGGAAAGAACAATGTCTGGGTTTTATTTTATTATTTTATTTTATTTATTCTTGGACAGTTTTGACAATGTACACATATTCACATATAACTTCCATAAATAAAAAATGACATTGGGGGCACCTGGGGGGCTCAGTTGGTTAAGCATCCAACTTTGACTCAGGTCATGATCTCATGGTTCATGGGTTTGAGCCCCACATCGGGCTCTGGGCTGACAGCTAGCTCAGAGCCTGGAGCCTGTCTTAGATTCTGTATCTCCCTCTCTCTCTGACCCTCCCCTGCTCACGCTATCTCTCTCTCTCTCAGAAATAAATAAAAAACATTTAAAACTTTTTTTAAAAAAAATGACATTGAGAGGGCATCTGGATGGCTTAGTCAGTTGAGCTTCCAACTTCGACTCAGGTCATGATCTCATGGTTACTAGGTTCAAGCCCTGAGCCTGCTTTGGATCCTCTCTATTCCTCTCTCTCTGCTCCTCCCCTGCTCACGCTCTATCTCCCAAAAATAAAATAAACATTAAACAAAATGACAGGAGAGTGCTTGGGCAGCTCAGTCAGTTAAGCGTCCCACTCCTGATTTTAGCTCAGGTCATGATCTCATGGTTTGTGAGTTTGAGCCCCACATTGGGCTCTGTGTTAACAGTGTAGAGCCTGCTTGGGATTCTCTCTCTCTCCCTCTCTCTCTGTCCCTCCCCTTTTTGTGCTTGTGCTCTCTCCTTCTCTCTCAAATAAATAAACTTAAAAATGATACTAATAAATACTGATACAAATTCTAATGACAATTATCAGCTATGGCTCCAAGACTTTTTTCTTCCTTCCTCCATCCTGTTTTTTGTTAATCATGAAAATTTTCAAGTATACATAAGGTACAGAGAATAATATAACAGATACTCATGTACCCACCATCCAAATTTAACAGATGTTAACATTTTGTCAAATTTGCTTCAGCTTTTGCTTTAAAAAAAGAATGAAAATGTTACTGCTACAGTTAGAGCTCTGTGCCCTACACCCTCATGGTGGCAATTTTCTTGCAGTTGTATGTCATTTACAAGTTTTCAATCATAAAATAAGATGCCCTTAGATGATTCAAAATAAAAAAGTCTTAAACTTAGTTTTCCCACATTCTGTGGAAAACTACCTGTAAGAGGAATTACAGATTGCATCCTTCTTTTTCTTTTGAACTACTTGGAGGGTTTGCTGTTTCCTAATCATCCTGCCTCCACCCCCCTAAACCTGGTCTCTCTTCTGTCTCCCTGAATGAGTGGCTTCTCTGGGCTTTTTGCTTCCATCTTCTTCCCTCTGTTGCATCTTGACAGCTATCGCCACACTATCTGCCAAACTAGTGTTTCTCAACTTTGGCACAGTGGCAGTTTGGGTGGATACTCCTTTGTTAGGGGGCAGGGCGGGGAGGCTGTTCTTTGCATTGTATTGTGTTTAACAGCATCCCTGTCCTCAACCTACTAGATATAGGTAGCACCTTCTCCAGTTGTGACAACCAAAAATATCTCCAGACATTGCCATGTCTCCCCTGGAAGGCAAAGGCATCTTTGTTAAGAGCCACTGGCCTAACTGACTTTTGATATTGCTTCCACGCTCAAACATCTTCCCATCTGTATAGCACAACATACTCAGACTCTTCCCTCACCCTTTCCTGCCTCACCTGAATTCAAGACTTCTCATAATCTGCCCTTACTTCCTACTCATTTCTCACTTCTTCCCATCAGTCAGGTAGTCCTACCTCCCTGTTCCCTTGCCCTCTGTGTTAGGCTAATTCTCACCTCTGGGCTTTTGTGCATGCTTTTCGGCATCTTATGGTGTCTTGTCTGTTTCTGTCTGCCTGTCCAACTCCTGTTTGCCCTTCAAGGTCAGGCTCAAGTCCCATTTCTTCATTACTGTTTCCTGATGATTTTGACCACTAGCAGTGTCTTTCTTTGGAGCCAGTGAAGTCTGGTGGTTAAGTGGATGACCTTTCGATTCAGGTGAATGTGGGGACAGCTCTGACATTCCTACATACAAACTGTGTGACTTGGGTCACTAGCCTCTCTGTGCCTTTCTCTCCTCATTAGCATACTGGGGACAACAATCCCTTCCTTGCAGGTGATTGAGAGGATTAAATAATTTTTTGTGGAGCGCACATGACATCTTGAGTATATATGTTATTTTTTTTTACCTTTGAGTTGTTTCAGGTGTGTTTGTTTTAACTGTCTAAACAGAACGAACTTCTTTAAAAGAGGGGATTATGTGTTAAACTTCTCCTCTGTCTTGTCAATAACAGATCCTTTGTAGATGCCCAATAAATACGATTGACTGTGTGGAGAAAACTGCTGTTGTACACATGTACCTATAACTATATCTCTAATATACTTACAGCCTTGTCTACATAACCTGCTTCCTTGACCCTTGATTCATTCCAAATAAATTTCAGAAACACTAGGCTTATAACCTTGATTACTTTCAAAATAAATATAGACCACCAGTTGGTTGCTGCTGTGTTGCAATGGCTAAAATGATGGATTGCCTAAATTATCAATGAGGATGACTCTAATAGTGCTCTTTGAAAAAGATGATGGCGCTCAAAAGATTCAGTTCCATGGTTTCTCTTTGGGATCATCTTCTGTTAAGGTACTGGAGGTTGCTGATACTTTGAATTTCTTCTACATAGTGTCATAGTTAAGAGCACAGGTTTAAAATTCAGACATGATTGTAATCCCAACTCTGCTGCATAGTAGCAGTTTGAGTGGAAAAAATGTAAAACTTCTTTAAGCCTCAGTTTGTTGATCTGTAAAATGGAGGAATAATAGCATCTTCTGTATGGAATTACTATGATATAATATATATACTACTCTTAGCACTGTTTCTGGCACATGGCAAGTGTGCAACAAATGTTAGTCATCCAACCATTATTTTTTTTCTCTCCACAATATTTATCAAACAGAAATTATACTACAGGTAGTGAACAAACAAACAAAAATGAAAGAAAGAAAGGAAAAGAAAATAAATGGCCACACCCTCATGGAGCTTACATTCAGTTTTTTAAATTATTTTGAGAGTGGTAGATAGTTTCAAATAGAAGGCTCATTTGATTATGTGGAGGTAAAAAGTTCTATTACAAAAATTACTTTAAGAACTGATCAGAAAGTTAAAATAGAATTATTAGGAAGGGACTTGGCAATTTTACAATGTTATTCTATAATTATTTTCAATGCTTGAAAATAAGCTTGATTGGGATGTAGAGTCTTAACCTTCCAGAAAGCCTCTTTACATCAGGTATTACTTTTATTGCTTTGGGACATAAGTGTAGTGGGTGTGGTTTGCAGTGACACGTGAGCAAACCTGTTCACGGAAGCACAGTGCCGAAGCCAGGGACTGAGATGACCCCACACCCTGTCTGGTATGCCTTCAACCCCACTCTGCTGCTCACATCACATCCTCGGCATGGGGGACCTTCCATGGTAATATTGTATATATCTTATTTTCTTTTTAGACTTAGATACCAATTTACAAAAGTATGATGAGAAAGTAATTTTAATTTTCACTTCTGAGAGGTAGATGGGAGATAGTCCTGAGACATTTGTAATTGTCATTTAAAACTATTGAGGGAGGGTTTTATGACTGATCTGGGTGTGAAGTCCCATGAATATGAAGTCCTTTGCTTCCTGGCCCCTAAAACGTACATTTTTGTCATGTTTCTGCCAACTGATTATAAAGCAAATCATGGAGTGTAAGACTTAATGGTAGATCACTCATTCTCTGGGTGCGAAAAGAATCCTGTGGAGAAGAGGAGCTCCCTTCTCTGCATTCTCTGCCCTATCTTTGTGACATGACAACTGAAAGGCCCAGGGCTTCTTGAGTCAGCATTTCAGGAGAGAATAAGTGAGAAATTCCACTTCTAGAAATTGATCTTAAAGAAATGCTAGGAATGCAGCTGATCTACCTATAAAGGTGTGCACTGCAGTGTTTCTTCTAATAAAAAGTGGAAATTTCTCAAGTACTCAGCAATATAAGATCCATATGGTGGAATGCACTGCAGCTGTTAAAAATAGAGTAGACATGGAGAGATGTTCAAGACATGGTAAGGCCAAAAAAGCAGACTGAAAACAGTAGGCACAGTTAGATGCCATTTCAGTAAAAAAAAAAAAAATGTGTCTACGGTATGTGCATCAGTGTAAGAGAAGTTTGCAAGGATATATAGAGTGTGCCCTGGGGATAGTGAGATCATGAGTAGGATAGTGAGATCATGAGTAACTTGGATTTCCTTATTTTTGGTTCCTGTATACTCTGCAAATAACTAGTAGCAGTCATTGTTGGTAGCTGTTATGGGCTGAATTGTGTCCCATCCAAAATTCGTATGTTGAGGTCATAACCCCCAGGACCTCAGAATGTGATTGCATTTGGAGACAGTCTTTACAAAGATAATTAAGTTAAAAAGAGGTCATTGGGGGAGTTCCTAATCTAATATGGCTGGTATCCTCATAAGTAGAAATCTGGGGTGGGGGGATGCCTGAGTGGCTCAGTTGGTTGAGCATCCAACTTCATCTCGGGTTATGATCTCATGGTTCATGGGTTCAAGCACTGTGCTGACAGCTCAGAGCCTGGAGACTGCTTCAGATTCCGTGTCTCCCTCTCTCTCTGCCCCTCCCTTGCTCATTCTCTGTCTCTCTCTCTCACTCTCAAAAATAAATAAACATTTAAAAAATTTAAAAAAAAAACAAGTGGAAATCTGGACACAGACATGTTCAGAGGGAACACCATATGATGACATAGATAGAGAAAGGGATAGAGCAGATGGCCATATACAAGCCAAGGAGAGAAGGTTCAGAAGAAACTGATCTTGCTGATACTTGATATTGGACTTCAAGCTTCCAGAATTGTGAGAAAATAAATTTATATTGTTTTTAAGTTGCCCAGACAGTGGTATTTGTTATAGCAGCTTTCATAAACTAATATAGTACCCAAACTCCAGCAATCTTCACCCTTTTCTTTTCCAATATAATGTTGACTTGGTTTAAATGTCTACCTTCCCAGAATGGCTAAAATGAACAAACCAGGAGACTGGCGAGGATGTGGAGAAACAGGAACTCTCTTGCACTGTTGGTGGGAATGCAAACTGGTGCAGCTGCTCTGGAAACAATGTGGAGATTCCTCAAAAAAATTAAAATAGAACTCCCCTATGATCCAGCAATAGCACTGCTAGAAATTTACTCAAGGGATAAAGAAATGCTGATGCATAGGGGCACATGTACCCCAATGTTTATAGCAGCACTTTCAACAATAGCCGAAGTATGGAAGGAGCCCAAATGTCCATGGATGGATGAATGTGTAAAGAAGATGTGGGTTATATATACCATGGAATACTACTTGGCAATGAGAAAGAATGAAACCATGCCATTTGCAGCAACATGGATGGAGCTGGAGGGTATTATGCTAAGTGAAATAAGTCAGTCAGAGAAAGACATATACCATATGTTTTCATTCATATGTGGATCTTGAGAAACTTAACAAAAGACCATGGGGGAGGGAAAGGGGGAAAAAGTTACAAACAGAGAGGGAGTGAGGCAAACCATAAGGGACTCTTAAATACAGAGAACAAATCAAGAATTGTTGGGGGGGGGGTGTGGAGGAGAGGGGAAAATGGGTGATGGGCATTGTGGAGTGCATTTGCTGGGATGAGCACTGGGTATTGTATGGAAGCCAATTGACAATAAATTATATTTAAAAAATGAAATAAATGTTTACTTTCCTCTGTGAGAAATGGGCCCAATCTATGTCCATGTCACTAGATGCCAACAATGCTTGAAGGGTGCTGAATGGGAATGGTAGGCCCATTCTGTTGTCATTTGTTGATTTAGACATGTACATGTGAATCAGTTCTAGCCAATAATAAGTGAAAAGTCCAGAGGGTTTCTGAATTTTCCTGGGTCTCAAGACACACTGTAAGGCACAGTTCCCTTTTTTGTCATAGCTGCAATGGTGCCTGGAACTGCATGCCATTTCAGGACTGAGAGAAGCCAGCCTGAGGAGCCACCCTGCTTTCCTGAGGGTAAGAAAGCAAAAAACAGAAAGAATCTGGATCCTTGATAATGCCATTTAACTTCTGAATAAACCATCTTGGGGTCAGACCCCTCTGGACTTGTTTAATGAGGCTATACAGTTTCTTTATTTAAAATTTTTTTTTAAATTAAAAAAAATTATTTCTGAGAGAGAGACAACATGAGCAGGGGAGGGTCAGAGAGAGAGGGAGACACAGAATCTGAAACAGGCTCCGGGCTCTGAGCTGTCAGCACAGAGCCCAACATGGGGCTTGAACCCATGAACAGTGAGATCATGACCTGAGCTGAAGTCGGATGCTTAACCGACTGAGCCACCCAGGCGCCCCACAGTTACTGTATTTTTAAGCGAGCTGCAATTTGGTTTCCCTTTCTCACAGCCAAAAGCAGCCTAATTGGTACAACTGAATCTCAGAACAAAATACATTAGAGCAAAATAAGTTCCATAAGCCCTTGGATGCCTTTAGGCCCATACCAAAAAACATGAACTCCCACATCTAATAAACTGCTCCAGCAAAAAATAGCTTTCCTTTGACTAAAGCCCAAGGTCTTAGTGAAGGACTCATTTTGTTCAGAATATTGACACCCATAGAATACACATTTGAATGCTTCCCCTTTCATGTTCTCATGTCACTGAGTAGAGTGTATTCCAGTGGCCAAGGGCTGTGTTGCATAGCAACCTTAGGGATTAATTTTAACAGCAGCCTCATCCCAGCCAGTTAACATTGGAGTGCTCACAGAATGCACAACGCAGGATCCTGTTCTGGTTAGAAGCTGGGGGACTATGAAACACAAGAAATTAAATAATGCCAGCTAAATGATAATGTTCAAGTTAGGGGAAGGTGGATGCAGAAGAACTCCAAGATAAATAAAGACAATGTATAGGTATGTAGGAGGAGTAGAGGGGTGGATTCAAAGTTTGCTTTCATTGGAGGATGGGAAGAAAGGACCAGAAAGTCAGGACTGTTTCTTGGTCCCACATATTTATAAACTATTTGCTATGTTTAGTTTTTGAGGGTTTTTTCTTCACCTCTTTCAGATCCCTTTCCTAATTTCATTCATGCAGAGAAGTCTTTGTTAACCACCCCATCTAAAGTAGGGTACCCCACCTAGCATCCTCAGTCTCTTCTATGCACTGTTCATGCCCTGTTTTTCTTTATAGCTCTTCTGCCTCCACTGACACCAACTCTCGAGGGGAAATTGACCCTCAATCTCTGTCAGAAGCACTATGCAAGTCAATCAATGACATGGACTCTCAGAGACTTTAGAGGTTCACTGAAAAGTTTTCACTCTCATGCTAGGAATAGATCTTAAAGAATCATGAACATGTAAGCATAAAGACACATATATACTGCAATGTTTGTTATAGCATCATTTTCAATAGAGGACAACTAGAAAACAACAGAAATATCCTTTGGTTAAAGGGCCATTACATAATTTATGATATAACCATATTATGGAATTCTATGTTCCAATTAATATGAAATTAATAGTAGTAGTAATAATAATGGTAGCTAAGAGTTATTGAATGTTTACTTATATGTTATCATTTATCTCCCCTAAAATCCCTCTAAGGTATGAATTTTTAAATTTTTAAAAAAATGTTTATTTTTGAGAGAGAGAGAGAAAGTTTGTGTGAGTGGGGGGAGGGGCAGAGAGAGAGGGAGACACAGAATCAGAAGCAGTCTTCAGGCTCTGAGCTGTCAGCACAGAGCCCAACATGGGGCTTGAACTCAACAAACCTTGAGATCATGACCTGAACTGAAGCCGGATGCTTAACCAACTGAGTCACCCAGGCATCCCTAAGGTATGAATTTTTATTATCCCTGCTCTACAGATGAGTGAACTGAGACACAGAGAACTTAAAGGATTTGGCCAATGTCAGACAATTAGGAAATGATAGAGTTAGGGTTCATAAGTAGTCTGTAGCCAGCACACATACTTTCAACCTCTCCTTCATACTTTATCCCATGAATATGAGGATATTCATGTACGCACAGATAAAAAAAAATCTAGGAATTGTATTAGCTGAAAATAAAAGCAAATGGGTCTAGACTGAATCAGTTCACACACAAAAAAGTGTGGGTAAGTATATGGGTGTGTATTATCAGTGATTATCTTTGATAATGGGGGAGTGAACAGGGTAATAGACATTTTCATATTTATATTCATATTCATTTTCATATTTATATTCTTATTTCATTTTATATTCTTAAGATGCTTTGGTCTTACTGCTTAACAGTAATGCTTTTGTGTGTTACCTAAGTAACTAAAAAACTGTTGTGCAACAACTAAAGCTGCCACTAGAGGGCTCAACAAACTGCTTACTGTGATCTCCCTCTAGAGGTGGTGCTGAGAGAGCTGTCCAGGTGCTGAAGTGGGTAGGATGGGTAGCTCACTGGAGTGACAGGGCCACATTTAGAAAGCCTCTTGAAGGCTCCGCTAACCAAGTTCTGTGAAGGAGAGTCAGTTGGTGTTGGGCGTTAGGCTAGAGTATGGGACTGCACTAAATTCTTTAGTTCTCTCTGTTATTCCAGCATGAATTAGCTCTAGCATGTCAGGGAAGGGTAGGCAAATGATTGTATTTCAATACGCTCCTCACTCAAGAAAAGAGAGGACTCTTTGCCATCAGGAATCCTGTTGAGATTGGCAGCCCATAAACTTGGAGTGGAAGCTTCACCTAGGAAAAAAGACTAAGAATTCCTGTCTAGTTCTCAAATAGTTGGGAGAAGATATGGACTAGGAAAATAAGATAAGTGTTTGTGTACGTGTGTGTGTGTGTGTGTGTGTGTGTGTGTGTGTGTGTGTAAGATTTCATTGTCTTTAATTAACTTAAAGAGCTCAAACTTTAAACTCTTTTGTCACATAGTTTGTAAATGATAGCCAGGCCCTGCATTGTAAAGACACAAATGTGGAAATAAGAACTTTGTAAAAATGAAAACTGTCTACAGTGCTCAAAGTTGGTGAAGGATGTATACTGCTCTGAGAGTTTAAATTTTTGCAGCCCTTGGGGAGCCTGACCGGCTCATTTGGTAAAGCATGTGACTCTTGTTCCTGGGGTTGTGAGCTGAGTCCCACGTTGGGTGTAGAGATTACTTAAAAATAAAATATTTAAATTGTTTCAGCCCTTTATAGGGCAATTTGGCAGAACTTATCAAAATATCAATGAGTATTTTTTTTTGGCATGGTAATTCCACATTAAGTAATTAACCTAGAGAACTGTTAACAAATACTCAGTATATTGATATTGTAATCATGCAGACATTATAGCATTGATTCTGATGGTAAAAAGTTGGAACCAACCTAAATGTTATTGGCAGGAGACAAGTGAAATTATGGTTCAGCAATTAATGTACAGACCATAAGAAGGTTGATTTATATGAGTAGGCAAGAAAAGAGAACCATAACATTTTGTTGGATTAAAAAACCAAGAGTAGATAATGGTATACATAGTGTAATTTATTTAGGTGAAGAAATCTGCATATGTATGGATAGAGGAATCTAGAAGGCCATACACTAAAATATTAATGATAGGTTTTGTTCAGAGACTGGTATGCCAGGGGAAAGTGAGGGATGTTTTTCTTGTTTGATACATATTTATATTATTATTTATACATACAATGAGCATGTGCCATTGTATACTTTTAAGAAAATAAAAAGGAATTATTTAAACCAAAATATTGAGGTAGTGTATATTTCTATTCTTTGTGTCTGTATCTTTTTAAAATTTTATTATTTTAAGTTTTGTATTTAATGCCCTAGGAAACCTGATTCTCTTTAGTATTTCTTTCCCCTTTTTGGTCCCCAGCAAGAAACTTTATCACACACCTTTTTGAAAGTGAGATGGATATTATACTAAAAATTACTCACCAAATATCAAATCCCCAAAGTCCCTTGGCAGCTCAATAGATCAGCTCACATGTTCGTTCTGCAAGGATTATGGTAACAGACAGCTAAGGCTGTACAACCACTCACCAAGGCTTCTTGGCTGTGAGGTTTCAGGTGCTACTCTATTGAATCGAAGGATCTGGAAAAACATGGTTTGGGTCCATGCCAACTTATAAGAATAATTTGTAAACTGTTTTATGCCAAGTTCAATTAGTATTGATTAAACTCTTTGGGAGGGGCAGTGAGGAAGTGGAGAGTGGGAAGTCTGTTTAATATTGGAAAGATTCCTGAACTAGCCATAGAAGGAATCCTTGAAAGATTAAAAATTAAAGGCGAGTATTGCAACAGATCCTTCATAAAAAAAACAATCTAAATCCTCAGATCTATCAGGTTTGCAAATTGTACAATTGTAGGATAATTCTTCTGACTTGTGTCAATGGAGTTGGGGGAGTGAATCACCACAAAGGCTGATATTCTATAACAGATTACATCCCCATCTGCATGTGGGAAATTAGAAATTTTCTAATAAGATCTTAATACATTTAAGCTGTCTTTCTGTACAATCTGTTCAGAATCATGTTTAGGACATTGGAATTATTAGAAAGTTAAAGCAAAAATCAGGACCTTCACATCCAGGGACTGTTAAGTTTAACTTTTCACATTTCTTCATCCTTAAATTTTATGTGTTTTGCAAATAGAGCATATTGTAGTTGATACTTTGGCCATGTCAAATTGATATTTAAACTGAAACATAACAACTAATGGGACTAGAAAACATTACTGAGGCAAAAAGTTCCATTTTGGAGTGCCAGTGGAGAGAAAAGGGAACCTGGCTTCCATTATTTGTCTCTTTCAACCAGTAAAATTCTTTCTGGCTCATCTCAAAACAAGAAAAAGCAAAAGACAAGAGGAATATCTTCTTTATCCCCTGGAGAGAACTGAATCTGCAGTGATTTTGTGTCTTCTGGGTTAGACCATTTTCATTTTCCCAGATGTGGCTTCAAAAGAAAATAATAATGATAATAGTTCTCTTTTAGTGAAACACTTACCATGTGCCAAACAGTTTTATCTCATTTAATCCCCACTGCAATCTCAGAAAAATTCTTTTTAAAAAATAAAAATTATTGCCCATTTACAGCTGTGAAAACTGAGGATTAATTTATCTGAGGTTACATAGCTGGTAACTAAGAGAAGTATTTTAATTACCACTTATTTAAGCAAGCTAGATTTGTTGAGTGCCCATAGTCTATACCTTCTCTCTAGGTCTTTTAGAATAAAAGATGCTTACATAATCTGATTTTTTCCCTATGAGTTGATAATGTGCTTTGGGAGATAAGACACATTTTGATGAAGTAATGTGAGAACAACCGAGCAGTAAATAGAATAGACTTAAATCTGATATAAAGACTGAAAACAAGACAGTGTAAACTACCAAAGAGGTAGGCTACATAGAAGGCCAAAAATTTCCAGAGGGAAGGGTCTTAGGCTGCTCAGGCTGCCATAACAAAATACTGAAGACTGGGTGTATTAAACAACATAAATTTATTTTCTCACATTTCTGCAGGCTGGAAGTCCGAGATCAAGGTGTTGGCAGGGTTCTCCTGAGGTCTCTCTCCTTGGCTTGCCAATGGCCACCCTCTCTCTGTGTCCTCACATGGCTTTTCTTCTGTGTGCTGCACTCCTGGTGTCTTTTCCTCTTCTTACAAGGACATCAGTCCTATCGGATTAGGACCCCATCCTTATGACTTCATTTAACCTTAATTACCTCTTTAAATGCTCTGTCTGTAAATACAGTCACATTGGAGGTTAGAGCTTTAACATATGAATTGGGGGGAAGAGAGCTCAGTCCCTAATAGGATGTCAGTGTGAGCTAGTGCAGTTAGTAAAGGCTTCCCAGTAAAGGAATGCTATGAAAGATCAATAAAGCATTGACAGAGAAATTAATGAGGAAAGCATTTAAGGAACCAGTGCTAGAACAAGTAAAGGGCTAGCGAGATAGATGCTGATAGAGATAGAGACAGAGACAGAGAGATAGTGTTGAATGTACAGTTGAAGGGAGTGTCCTACCTTCTCTAGGTGCCACAAAGTAGAAGAAACAAAGAGCCTTTCCATGATGAAACAGTAGTAGCCTCCTTTTGGGGTGAATGTTAATTCTCTTCCTACTCAGCATCTTTGGGGGAGGCAAAAAAAGAGGACAGCAATTAAGGCAATATGTTGCCTCAATAGTTAGCAACCCAGAAAAGGAAGATTGGTTGCTTCACAGTCACATGAAGGGATTTTCATGCAGGGATGATAATTCCAAGAATACATGAGAAGTGCCTACAAGTTCTTGAGCCATTGGTCTCATTTCCCCACCTTTTTTTCCCCCAGCCCCAAATCTTTTCCATATGATCTCAGCTTCTACCTTCTGCTTGGACTGCTCCCAAACTCCTTATCTGTACCTCCCCCTCTTATGCAATTCCAAGGTTATTTAAAAAATATAGGCTCTTCTTTAATGTTTATCTATTTTTTAGAGAGAGAGAGAGAGAGAAGGGGCAGAGAGGGAGGGAGGCACAGAATACAAAGCAGACTCTAAGCTGTGAGCGGTCAGCATAGAGTGTGATGCAGGGCTCAAACCCACAAACCGTAAGATCATGACCTGAGCCGAAGTCAGACACTTAACTAACTGAGCCACCCAGGTGCCCCAAGACTCTTCTTTATTATATCTCTTCCTTGGCTAGGCTGAATTCTCACATCCTCCCACTTCAACGGACTTAATGTGTTCTATTTCTACCAACAAACATAAAAAGCAAAACAATTTTAAACACACATGTCCACATAATCACACCTTTCTGCATATAGAACCTCTTTCAAGTTTGAGCTCTCATCAATATAACTTGATTAAATAATTTTAACCTACATTAAAATGATGTACTTTGCTTCCTGATTATTAGTCCCTATCAGTGTGATTTGAGTGGAAGGAAGTGATCTAGAATCAGAGTTTGAGGCTTTGGAGAACCAGAGGTAGGGAAGTGGCCTACTCAATAGGTAATGCTTATTGAGACCCTAATATGTGCTGGGTCCAGTGGTAGAGACTGGAGATTGAAATAAAAGTGACACCATATTGGTCTTCAAAAAGTTCACAGTCAATGAAGAGGGAAGGGATGAGTACAGAATAACTCCAATATCACCTATTAACTATTATATAAGAGGGGTGACATGGAGGGGAAAGTGGGGGTACAGGCTCAAGACCTCTAATACTTGACATGTCTCTTCCCCTTCCTAGTTTTGTGACCTTGAACAAGTTATCATATGGCAAGGTAACCCCACTTCCTATGTGAAATATGGGTATGATCATGTCTATTATGCAGGGTTATTGTATCACATTAGATATTATACTGTCTGGTGCATAGTAGGTGCTCAGTAAGTTGCAACTCTTATGATGACCAATATAATAATACCATTTGTGATACATAATGTGTTCTAGGGACTCAATGGGAGCAGCAGTGAATTCTTACGGAGGTCAGGGATGCTTGCTAGGGGAGATGGTGCTGGAAGAGTACCTGCATCTGCAAACCATCTGTCAGGAATGTCAGGGGTGAAGCTCTGCACTAGGAAAGTGTTTGATGAAATGACCTCAAAAAGCCTGTCCAAATATAAAATTCTGTGAATATTAGGTCAGAGAAATCTCCAGCTGGCAGAGACCTTTCAGGAAGAGTGCTTGATAAACACTCTTGACAATGTGGGATGAACTGATGAAGCTAAATTGAACCTCAATATGCATAAATAAATAATTCTTTTTTTCTTTTTTATGCAGATAGTGTAGCACATAAGCTTCTATCACTTTCTAGGATTTTTATAACTCAGAAGGTTAAAGGTTTTGTTTTCTTGGATTAAGATATTTACGCTTTCTTGAGAGAGGCATCCACTTTCAGTTGGATCTGATTTTAAACTTCTGGAAACTTTGGAACAAAAGATAAATGATAGGTATTTAGCAAACTAATATGCTCTTAGCCAATACATAATCACCTGCACTGATGCAATGATCCTTCCTCCCAAAAGATGTTTTATTTTATTTATTTATTTATTTATTTATTTTTTCAGATGCTGAATAATTGGGTTTCTTTTTTTTTTAAGATGTTTTATTTTAGTCAGTAAAATTAGGATACAAAGTGTAAAAATGTAATACTATGCCTTCTGGACTTCAAACTTCAGACTTTTTTCAAAAAAGTAAAAGAATCCAGATGTTTCTGAGTGTGTTGTGTCTCCTCAAGATAAGCCCTCCAGCTGTGCAGGAGTTGTTCCGATTCCGATTGCAATGGTCAGGCAATCTGGACTTGTGGCAACAAATGTGGCCTATATACAATCATACAATCTCTCCCATTTCCTACTTGATTCTAATTCCTACGGAGGCAAGCCTTGGGGAACATTTTTCTTTGGCCTTGAATTTCTTGCGGTAATGTGCATTAAAGGGAAAAGTCGATATCTGTAGTTCAAGGGCAAAAGAGACCATAAGGTACTGAAAAAAATTAGAGTCCTGCAACCCAAGAAGTCTGCTGTGTTGTGCTGGCATATCAGGCCCCAACAGCGGAGTGAGCCAATTCTTGAGGCAAAAGCCACAGGGAGGGAATTAAAGGAACTCCAAACCTCTTACTCAGCACATGCTGTTATTCATACAGAAGCGGGGATACCAGTAAGACTCAACATGCTGACTCAGCATCAGCCTACAATTCTTATTATTAATAGAGAAATCCTTGAAAGGACTAACTCCTAAGGGATGAAACACCCGTATTATTTTGAGTGAGCATAACCTGATGTGATTTTTGCAGTGGGCAGAGGAAAGGCGATTTGCCCAAGCAAGGGCACAGATGGAAGTGACAGAAGTACTTCCATTTGCAAATTGCACACAAATTGTGGAGCCCTTGGGAGCCCTAGTGCTGGGGGCAAAGGCCTTCTTACTGTGCCGTGGGGCAAAGGGCTTACCTTCTCTATGTCCCCCTTAGTTTACTTCTCTGTAAAATGGGGAATAACTTTGGGGACTGGGGGATGCTTGCTTTGTAGGTGGCCCTGGAGGATTAAATGACATAATGTATGTGATGTGATTTCTCCAGTGCCCTAACGCTTCAGGAGTACTCAATAGATGCTAACAGTATTAAGATAGTACTTCATGATGCCTTGTTTCCAAAAGGAACAGCAAGCATTACCAGTTGCTCTTAGGTAACTTAGGCTTCATCCCTCATTTTTAAACTTCTAGACTTATGTTCATAAAGATTCCTCTTAAAAAAATTAAATAGAGAAAACTAGAAAATCTATTTAAGAAACAGAACAGGAAATTCTCATCAGTGTTCTAAAAAAAAGATCAATATTACTCTGGGGTCTTAAAATCAGGATCTAACTCTTAAGATTCTGTTGATGATAATTGTGTACACATTGAAATGCTATATGACAGTCATTATGCTAGTGGCTTTGCTGAAATATTTTATTTAATTTTCTTTTTTAAAATTTATTTATTCTTTTTAAGAGAGAGAGAGAGAACGAGCTGGGGAAGGGCAGGGAGAGAGGGAGAGAGGATCCCAACCAGGCTCCACACTGTCAGCAAAGAGACTAATGTGGGTCTTGAACCCATGAAACCCAACTTAGTGCCTTAGCAATAGTTAGTGCCCAATTAATATTGGTTGGATAAGTGAATACAAGTTCCATCTGAGATCTAACATTCTGTGACTGCTATGGATATCGATTGCCCAGAGTTGTTACTGAAACTTAGTTTAATTCTACAAATGTCAAAGTAGTGGTTCTCAAAGTATGGTCCCTGAATCAGCAGTGTTGGTATCACCCAGAAACTTGTTAGAGATGCACATGCTTGGACCCCACCCCAGACCTACTGGATCAGAAATTCTGGGGGCATGGTTGAAAAATCTGTGTCTTACCAAGCTCTACAAGTGTTTCTAAGGAACATAAAAATTTGGGAACCATTGTCCTGACTTATGTTCCCTGGAACAGTAGCTTATGGGATTTAAATGAGTGTTAAAGGATAAAAGGATTCAATGGACCAATAACTAGGAAACACTGAATTAAATACAGATAAGTTTCTGTACTGCAGGACTTTACTTGCTAAGAACATTTTATTTGCTAATTTGTAATGAGAATCTCTGAGAAAAGTTTATAGTGTTTAGTTTCTCTTCCAGGAGCATCTAATGGGACTAGCATTTCATGGAATGCACTTTGACTCCTGGGAAAAACACTGCTATAAATTAGAAGCAGGGTGTACAAACTGGCAAAAAAAATTGCAATTGAAAATTATCTATTGAAAAAGAATTAGGGGAGCCTGGGTGGCTTAGTTGGTTAAGCGTCCGACTTTTGCTTAGGTCGTGATCTCACGGTTAGTGGGTTCAAGGCCTGCGTCAGGCTCTGTGCTGACAGCCAGCTCAGAGCCTGGAGCCTGTTTCCAATTCTGTGTCTCCCTCTCTCTCTGACCCTCCCCTGCTCAAGCTGTCTCTCTCTCCTAGAAATAAATAAAACATTTAAAAAATTAAAAAAAAAAAAAGAAAAAGAATTCTATAGGTGAATCAGCTATAAAAACGTTTTGGGTCTAAATCACAATGTTGTGTGACATTGTGTCAATTAGTTTATTGGCAGGACCTACTGCAATGTTATTTTCAAAGTCGCATTTTTTCTAAACTAAATCTGGGTTTTTCTGTTATTATAACCAACTTACAGATGAGGAAATCAAGGCTCAGAAAGGGCAAGAACTTGCTTGAGGTCATGAATATGATGGGTATGAAAATGGGATCTCAAGGCCAGCAAGGTCTACGGCTACAGAGAAGTTAACATTGACAAAACATTGCAGAGTTTTTCTGTCTGGCTTCTTGAAGACTATCAGTAAGTCCTGGGGATTCAGGACATTTCCAATGGCATTGAGCCTCGACAGGAAACCAGCCAGCTGGAGCTGCTGCTTCTTCTTCCCACATAGTGAGGGAACTTAGACACTTGGGGATGCTCCTGGCACTGCCATTACTGCTGTTCCTCACCTTTAACAAGAAAGGCCATCCCCCATGCACACTTGGATGCTAGCTGGTGGATGTTCCGATATAATTTTCTTAAAACCTGGCATCTCCTGCATGGTCCTCATCTGGTGGATCTGCATTGCTAGTTTTGCAATAGGAGAAGAACTAATAAATCACATCGTTCCACCCTGCTGTTGCTACTATTCTAGCTTTCTGTTTTCCAACCAGAAGCAACATCACTCTATAATGATTCCAGAACTCTCCCTACCAAACAAAGTCACAAATCTAAGCTTCTAGGAATAAACACCAACAAAATACCCATCAATAAGAAATAGTTATTAGCAAGAAAGAAGATAAAAAAAGTTATAGTCCAGGAGGAGCCAAGATGGCAGAACAGCATAGACTTCTTTTGTGTCTTGTGTCCATGAAATATAGCCAGATCAACACTAAACCATCCTGCACACCAAGAAAACTGATTTGAGGATTAACACAACAGTCTGCACAACCTGAACCACAGAACCCAGTAGGTACACAGCACGGAGTGGTGAACTGGGGAAGAGAGAAGCCTCAGAGGGCAGGGAGCAGTTTTTGCCTATGGGGAGAGGACAGAGATGGGGGAAGGGGAGCACAGTAAGGGAAAAGTACCCCCCCCCCCCGCCAAAAGCAGCCAGAGAGAAAGTGGAAAAGTGGAAACAGCCGCAGGGACTGAACTATAAAGGGAAAAAGGAGAAGGTTTAAATTCCATTAAGACTCTATAAACAAGGGGAGGGCAGAGTGAAACTCCACAGATCCATACCTGGCAGAGCTCTGGTGAGAAGGGCGAATCCCCAGGAGCAGAGTGAAGTCCAGGGGATCCTTGGGCCACACAGGGAGAGGCAGTTCCCCTGCTGGAAAAACATTTGGTAAAGTCTGTGTGGTGCCCCCACAGGCAAAGGCCCCAGGGGACCCCGGAGAACAACCACTTTCACTGGTGCTGGAACAAGGACATTAAGGGTGAAGCCTTCTGCCAGATGTGTGTTGTGACTTTCCATAATCCCTGACACGCTGCTGCTACACTATTGTGTGAACTTTTTCTGGGGTGGGCTGGGACCCAGCCACAGTCTCTGGGCTTTGGCAGCAGCATGGTTCCATGAACATTCCTGGGTGTGGCCTGCACCTGGCCATTGCTCGGTAAGATCCTCCCACAGAAGGGCAGAATGGGTAAAAACCGCAGTCCCTCTGAAGTAAGGGGTTGGGAAAAACGGCTGCATCTGAGATACAACTCAGGAGGGAGATGCTGCCGGGCAACCTGATGGCTTGGTCACGGACAGTGTAAAAGCGGGGAGTGGATGGAAGCTGGAGAAAAAGGACGGTTTGAAATTGCTGATTGGAGAGAACCGAGTTCCAATACTAGAGCCTGCGTAGCTGGATGACACCATTTTCACCCCTCCCGCACATGACACACACCTACAAGCACCACAATCCCCCTCAGTAAACTAAGCAGCACCATCTAGTAGAGAAAGGAGCCGTTACACGAAGTCCTGCCCAACGGGGCCAACTTTGCTCTTTAGGAGCACCACAAGTCTCTCTACCTGGTTAGTTTACGGACTATAAAGTGCTTCATAGTTTGAAGTCTAGGGGAAAACGATGTAATTTCAATTGTATTTTAGTCTGTTCACTGGTCCATCTATTCAATTTTCTTTTATTTTTAATTTTTAATTTCTATTCTTTTTCTTGAATACAGAGAGAGAAAAAAATTTCTATTTTCAATTTTTATTAAAAATATTTTCTTTAATTTTTTCTAATATATTTTTACCTTTTTGTAATATTTTCAAATTTTATTTTATTTCCATCATTTCATTTTATTCTGTTTCATTGTATTCATTTTTTCAAATTTTCAAACATTTTCCTTTTTTTTTTCTTTTTCCCTTTTTTTCTCTAATCTATCAAGTTCCTTTCAACACCCAGACCAAAATACACCTAGGATTTAGCATCATTTATTTGATTTGTGTATGTGTGTCTTTTATTTATTTATTTAAAAAAATTTTTTTTAATGTTTTTATTTATTTCTAGGAGAGAGAGAGACAGCGTGAGCAGGGGAGGGTCAGAGAGAGAGGGAGTCACAGACTGAAACAGGCTCCAGGCTCTGAGCTGGCAGTCAGCACAGAGCTGACACGGGGCTCGAACCCACAAACCGCGAGATCATGACCTAAGCGAAAGTCGGACGCTTAACCGACCAAGCCGCCCAGGCGCCCCTGTATGTGTGTCTTTTAAATTTTTTTAATTTTAATTATTTTTAGTTCATTAATTTTAATTATTTTTAATTCATTAATTCCTTTTCTTCCTTCAAAATGACAAAACGAAGGAATTCACCACAAAAGAAAGAGCAAGAAGAAACGACAGCCACAGACTTAACCAACACAGATACAAGCAGGGTGTCTGAACTAGAATTTAGAATCACGATAATATGAATACTAGCTGGGGTTGAATATAGATTAGAATCCTTTTCTGTGGAGATAAAAGAAGTAAAATCTAGTCAGGATGAAATAAAAAATGCTATAACTGAGCTGCAATCTCAAATGGATGCCACGGCAGCAAGCATGGATGAGGAAGAGCAGCGATTCAGTGATATAGAGGACAAATTTATGGGGAATAATGAAGCAGAGAAAAAGAGGGAACCTAAGGTAAAAGAGCACTATTTAAGAATTAGAGAAATCAGTGACTCATTAAAAAGGAACAACATCAGAATCATAGGGGTCCCAGCAGATAAAGAGAGAGAAAAAGGGATAGAAGGGTTATGTGAGCAAATCATAGCAGAAAAGTTTCCTAACCTGGGGAAAGACACAGACATCAAAATCCAGGAAGCACAGAGGACTCCCAATAGATTCAACAAAAACTGACCATTAAAAAGGCATTTTATAGTCAAATTCACAGAATAGTCAGGCAAGGAAAGAATCATGAAAGTAACAAGGGAAAAAATTCCTCAACCTGCAAGGGAAGACACATCAGGTTTGCAGCAGACATATCCACAGAAAGTTGGCAGGCTAGAAAGGAATGGCACTATACAAAGTGCTGAATGGGAAAAATATGCAGCCAAGAATTCTTTATCCAGCAAGGCTCTCATTCAAAATAGAAGGAGATATTAAAAGTTCCCAAACAAAAATTAAAGGAGTTTGCAACCATTGAACTAGTCCTGTAAATAAATAAATAAATAAAAATAAAGTGGATTTAATTAAAAGCCACTCAATACAGCAGGACTTTTGACTAACATTCCCAAACTGGAGACTACATCTAGATCACTCTGATAGATAAATAAATAAATAAATAAATAAATACCCAAAGCAACAAAGACTAGAAAGGACCAGAGAACACTACCAGACACTACCACTCTACAAAAAACATAATGGAAATAAATTCATATCTTCAGTACTTGCTCTAAACGTCAATGGACTAAATGATCCAGTCAAAAGACATAGGGTAACAGAATGGATAAGAAGACAAGATCCGTCTATATGCTGTTTACAAGAGACCCATTTTAGAATGTAAACTGGTACAGCCCCTCTGGAAAACAGTGTGGAGGTTCCTCAGGAAACTAACAATAGAACTCCCCTATGACCCAGCAATAGCACTGCTAGGAATTTACCCAAGGGATACAGAAATGCTGAGGCATAGGAGCACGTGTACCCCAATGTTCATAGCAGCACTCTCCACAATAGCTAAAACATGGAAAGAGCCTAAGTGTCCATCAACAGATGAATGGATCAAGACGATGTGGTTTATCTATACCATGGAATACTACATGGCAATGAGAAACAACGAAATCTGGCCATGTGTAGCAACATGGATGGACCTTGAGGGTGTTATGCTGAGCGAAATAAGTCAGGCAGAGAAGGACAAATATCATATGTTTGCACGTATAGGAGGATTAGGAGGAACTTGACGGAGGAACAAGGGGGAGAAGAAGGGTGGAAATGGTGGGGGAAAGGGAGAGAGGCAAACCATGAGAGACTCTTGAATGCTGACAAAAACTGAGGAGGGGGGGGGGGGGGGGGGGGGGGGGATGGGCATGGAGGAGGACACTTGTGGGGATGAGCACTGAGTGTTATGTGGAAACTAATTTGACAATAAACTATTTGTAAAAAAAAAAAACAAAAAAACAAAAAAACAAGAGACCCACTTTAGACCTAAAGACACTTTCAGATTGAAAGTAAGGGGATGGAGAACCATCTATCATGCTAATGGTTGACAAAATAAAGCTGGAGTAGCCATACTTATATTAGGCAATATAGACTTTAAAATAAAAACTGTCACAAGAGATGAAGAGGGCATTATGTCATAATTAAGGGGTCTACCCATCAAGAAGATCTTACAATTGTAAATATTTATTCTGTAAATGTGAAAACACCCAAATATATAAATCAATTAATCACAAACATAAAGAAACTAATTAATGATAATACTTCAGCACCCCACTTCAACAGGGAACTTCAACACCCCACTAATAGCAATGGACAGATTATCTAATCAGAAAATCAACAAGGAAACAATGTTTTTGAATGATACACTGGACCAGATGGACTCAGCAACCAGACAACACAAAGAAACAAAAGACATCCAAATCAGCCAGGAGGAGGTCAAACTTTCACTCTTCACAGATGACATGATACTCTATATGGAAAACCCAAAAGTTTCTCCAAAAACCTGCTAGAACTGATTGATGAATTCAGCAAAGTGGCAGGATATAAAATCAATGCACAGAAATTGGTTGCATTCCTATACGCCAACAATGAAGCAACAGAAAGAGAAATCAAGGATTGATCCCATTTACAATTGCACCAAAACCCATCAAATACGTAGGAATAAGTTTAACCAAAGAGGTGAAAAATATATACACTTGAAACTATAGAAAGCTTTTGAAAGAAATTGAAGAAGACACCAAAAAAAAAAAAATGGAAAAATATTCCATGCTCCTGGATAGGAAGAACAAATATTGTTAAAATGTCAGTACTATGCAATCTACATATTCAATGCAATCCCTATCAAAATCACACCAGCATCCTTCACATAGCTAGAACAAACAATCCTAAAATTTGTATGGAACCAGAAAAGACCCCAAATAACCAAAGCAATCTTGAAAAAGAAAACCAAAGCAGGAGGCATCACAATCCCGGACTTCAAGATGTGTTACAAAGCTGTAATCATTAAGACAGTATGGTACTGGCACAAGAACAGACACTCAGATCAATGGAACAGAATAGAGAATCCAGAAATGGACCCACAAATACATGGACAACTAATCTTTGACAAAGCAGGAAAGAATATCCAATGAAATAAAGACAGTCTCTTTGGTAAATGGTGTTGGGAAAACTGGACAGCAACATGCAGAAAATGAACCTGGACCTTTTTTATACCATACAGAAAAATAAACTCAAAATGGATGAAAGACCTAAACATAAGACAGGAAGCCATCAAAATCCTCAAGGAGAAAGCAGGCAAAAACCTTGGCTGCTAATGGACAACTTGGCTTTGACCTTGGCTGCAGCAACTTCTTACTCAACACATCTCCAGAGGCAAGGGAAACAAAAGCAAAAATGAACTATTGGGACCTCATCAAAACAAGATCTTCTGCACAGGGAAGGAAACAGCAAAACTAAAAGGTAACTGATGGAATGGGAAAAGATATTTGCAAATGACATATCAGATAAAGGATTAGTATCCAAAATCTATACAGAACTTATCAAACTCAACACCCATAAAACAAATAATCCAGGGAAGAAATGGGCAAAAGACGTGAATAGAACTTTTCCAAAGACATCCAGATGGCCAACCAACCCATGAAAAAATGTTCAACGTCACTCATCATGAGGGAAATACAAATCAAAACAACAATGACTTACCACCTCACACCCGTCAGATTGGCTAACATTAACAACTCAGGCAACAACAGATGTTGGTGAGGATGCAGAGAAAGAGGATCTATTTGCACTGCTGGTGGGAATGCAAGCTGGTGCAACCACTCTGGAAAACAGTATGGAGGTTCCTTAAAAAATTAAAAATAAAACTGGCCTATTGCCTAGGAATTGAACTACTCAGTATTTATCCCAGTGATACAGGTATTCTGTTTTGAAGGGGCACATGCACCCCAATGTTTATAGCAGCACTATGCAAAGAGCCCAAATGTCTATCAATGGATGAATGGGTAAAGAAGATGTGGTATATATATATATATTACTTGGCAATCAAAAAGAATGAAATCTTGCCATTTGCAACTATGTGGATGGAACTAGGGGATATTTTGCTTAGCAAAATTAGTCAGTTAGAGAAAGACAAATATCATATGACTTCACTCATATGAGGACTTTAAGACACAGAACAGATGAACATAAAGGAAGGGAAGCAAAAATAATATAAAAACAGAGAGGGTTACAAAACATAAGAGACTCTTAAATATGGAGAACTAACAGGGGGTTACTGGAGAGGTTGTGGGATTGGGGATGGGCTAAATGGGCAAGGGACATTAAGGAAACTACTCCTGAATTCATTGTTGCACTATATGCTAACTAAATGGGATGTAAATTAAAAACATAAATTAAAAAAATAAATAAAATGATGCCATCTTTTGTAACAAGTAAAAAAAAATATAAATAAAATAAAAGCTTTCAAAAGTTAAAAATTAAAAAAGTTATAGTCCAAAATCAGGATATTTTGCTTATTTCAATTAATTATCTCCTATTTATTATTGGCAATATCATTATGTTACTATGATGTGTCAGCAGCAGTCTCTCATGTTTGCCCACCATGTAACAATAGCTGTGCTAAATGCTGTTTGTCACTGAATTCTCACAGCAACATTATGAGGTGGTACATTATCCCCATTTTACTAATGAAGAAACTGAGGCTTAAAAAAATTTTCCTGATTCAAAGCCAGCCAGACTGCTTAACCACTCCACCATGCTATATATAGCAATGGGAAGCATAGAAATAATTTAAATGTTCCTTAGAAACACTTGCCTTATTTTCTTCTTGGCATGCAAAAATCTTAGGATAATGTATTTTTAAGATCTAGACCACTGAATTACTTTTAAGAAATGCCTTTCCTTCACCCAGTCCATTAGTTACAGAAGGCAGCGTGGTATTTGGGTGAGCAGTCATGGCTTTGGTGTGAGAAATGCCAAGATATGGGAAGAATTACTTTGTGGGACATGGCCCCTCATTTTGCAAATGGGGAATACTACATTCCACCTCCCAGGATTGTGAGTGCTAAAAGAGGAAGCGTATGTATGTAAAGCAAGGGTTTACTGAGTGGAGGCTGATTCTATTATTATTAGGGGAGTCCTTTGAGTTCAGCTTTAGCATCCTCCTGTGTTTAATCTTCCACATTCCAAACTCTATAGCTTTCCTATGCATCTTCACTTATTTAAGGCTCATATTATACCTACTGTGAAACAGTGTTCAAGACAGAGGCTCTAAGTCAATCTCTGTATAAGCATGATTGGCTCTGAATTTTTTGGAGAGGTCAGAAGTCAAAATGCTGGTCTCAGCCATGTAAAACTAGGCAAGCCCTGTGCCTCAGTTTCCTTATTTATCAGTGGGGATAAAATCAGCACTCTGTTCCTCAAAGTGTTGTTAGTAGGAGGATAAATCAAACAAATAGAAAGCTAAAATGTGCTACCCGCAGTCTTTAGCGTCAGCTTCTAGTGAGCTTATAAATGCCACAGAGGCTATGTTCTGCAACAGGGAACAGCCCTACCCCATAATGAAACGCAGTGACAGAGAATAAAGCCTTATTTGTTCATTTTTGGGTCTTCCTCTGTGGACTTCCAATGTGAGAGGGTCAGCCATCCTGTTTTCTGCTTCTTCTAATGAACTCCCTATGGTATAATTACTTACCTAAGGTCAAAAGGCAAGTCTTAAAGGCAGAGAGACAAGGCAGAAATCTCATTGTCTTCTCTGGTTTACTTCTGACATGCACATGTTTCATCCCCTTGAGGTGAAGGTGCTGTGAAGATCTACTCTTAATTATGTGCTTTCTCAAATCAATGGATTGAGACAATGACGGACCATAGAGATACTAAAAAACATCACAATTATTGCTGATAACCTGGGAGAAGTTTCCATTGCCCAGAAGCGGAGGTTCATTTGTCATTTTACGTTTTAGAAGCCAGTATCATGGAAGAAATGTGTTCTTTAACCTTTCTTCCCATTCAAAACTACATCTGCTCCCTACCTCCCATCTTTTAAATGTTTTACAGTGTTTGCTTTGACAGATTGCCACCTGCCTTTCTTCAAAGTGGACTGAGTAGACAGAGCTACTTGGATGGTTAAGATTGGAACACCCAGCTGCAGCTTACTCTGAGGAGGCTAGTACAGATTTATATCTTCTGACTGTATGGGGAGCATCTTCTGAAGAAGCAATTGCTTATTTGAAGGCTGGGATGGGCATTCTGGAGTTGTCTCAAATGTGTTAGATGGTGAGTCTTAGTTGTCCAGTGGTTGGCTAGGAGCTTGGACTTGGGAGGCACACTACCCAGTTAGAGCCTAACCATACTAGATGTGTGAGCTTGGGCAGTCACCTCACCTCTCTGAGCTTCCTTTTTCTTTTATAGTGCAACTGGAATGGTAGATATTTCAGAGTGTTGCTCTGAAGGTTAAATGAAATTAAGCTTGTAAAGACTTAGATTAAGACATAATAAGTAGTAAGCACTCAATGGATATCAGCTAGTGTTATTGACATGCAAAATTCTTGGCATGAATATGTTTATTAAGGGTGGCTGCTGTACCATTATTATTATGAGTTTTGTCCCTTGTCACCTAGACCTTGAATCAGCTTTGCTTCAGCCCTCTGGTCTTACAAACTCTTACACAATGGAAGTGCTTCCATTATTTCTATCTTAGAGGCTTCCTTGGCACAGAATTCAGATGTGACTTCCTTGGGCAGTGGGTGGAGGCCATAACCAGTATGTAAGACAGACTTTAAGTTGTCCTTATCCATCTCAGTCTTTGTCCAAGACTAGTGTGACCTTCTTCCTCTCCTTCTCAACATCTCCACCCCCCACCAAAGCCTCCAAACCCTCATGCAAAGCCAAAAGTTCTTTAGGAAAAATGTATTATTCCTTCTTCTGAAGCATGTAATTGACTTGACACTCGAGCTCAGTCTTGTATAGCAGGTACCCCTCACTCAGTCTTGGTCAATGTTTGGGTCAAAACAGGTCTAGGGGTTTTCAATCCTGACTACACATCAGATTTATCTGGTGGGGGGCTTCTAGAACATATAGGTGCCCTACTGTTGATAATTAAATCACTGTGTGGGACTGGTCCTGTAAGTCTGTGTAACTTAAGACTTTCGAGTGTTTATGCCAGGCACTGTATTAAGAGATTTCTATGAATTAGCTCATGGAATCCTCATAACAACCATGTGAGGTGTTATCTCCATTCTACTGAGAGTCTGCTCAAGGCTGAGTTTGAGGTAGAGCCTGGGTGAAACTTAGGGTGTCTCTTATTCTCCAAAGCCATAGACTGCTAACAACCAAGCTATTTCTTCCCAAAATCTGTTTTGAGAATGACTCAGTATCTGAGCTTCCCTAATATTTTCACACACTTGTTGGAAAGAGCCTCCAGACTCTGATATTAGCGGGTGCCTGATTTCAGCTATAAGGACAGAGGAGGAGGTGGTGTTGAGGCAATGCCCCCCATTTTCACGCCCTCACACACACTTCATCTGCAGTCATTGCAAGGTGAGGCAAGTGTTAGTCATGTTCCCTGAGACCCAGCACACATTGGCCATTTATTCTAATTAGAAGCAATTAAAGAATTACTCCTTATGGTGTAAGTATTTCCTTGTCCAAAAAGGAAGGTTTTGGGTTTTGGCAAAACAGAGAAAACATTTGACTTTTCCACCTCTTGTCTTATATTAAAAATGAGGCAGAACTATGGGTTTAGTCCATAATTAAGTTTACTTTATTCAGGTATTTTGATTTTTAATAGTTTTGAAAATTAACAAAGAGGGCTATAAAAATAACTACAGTGGAGTCACCCTCCAGATTCTTATAAATTCACTACTGCTTATATCAGTGTGACAAAATACAATTATATTTATACATATATAACTGCAATATATAATGCACCCTCACACATATACATGCTTGCTCATAATTCACACACAGCATGAAGAAACTTAGTGGTTTTTTATATTTTAAAATACAGCGGTAAGCCTCATTTTCCAAATTAGTAAACATAAATTTATTGACATATCCATTTATTCTGGTTCTGATGAGTGGAATTAGAGCCAGACACACTTTGGTCTTAATATAGGAAGAAATGACCTAAGTCTATGAACCATTTGAAAATGGAATGGACCACTTTGTGGTATAAGTGAGTCTGGTCTCACAGGGAGGATTCAAGCAGAGGATAGGCTCTGAAAAGGGGATGCTGTCTCAAAATTGTCTTCCTTTCAACATTGTGCTAAAACCTAACATTGCAGGTGCTTTGAGAATGTAAGCAGTATCACTAGCAACCCTTTAACACTTTGGCCTTTTTATGGAATCCTCACTTTCATAAATGTCTGAGCAGAGAGGTAAGGCATGGCTTCATCTTATCTGAGTTTCTGTCAATTCCTTTTTGGATCTAACCAGTTACATATCCAATGAGTGCTCATTGTTATAATTACCACTTTCTTGGGACGCCTGGGTGGCTCAGTCGGTTAAGCGTCTGACTTCGGCTCAGGTCATGATCTCACGGTTTGTGGGTTTGAGCCCTGCGTCGGGCTCTGTGCTGACAGCTAGCTCAGAACCTGGAGGCTGCTTCAGATTTTGTGTCTCCCTCTCTCTCTGACCCTCTCCTGCTCATGCTGTCTCTCTTGCTCTAAAAACTAAACATTTAAAAAAATAATTATCACTTCCTTTCCTGAAACTGATAAAGACTTAATTTCATACAATGTAGATGACATGACATCAAATAGCTCATTTTTTGGGGGGTTTGTTTGTTTTTTGGTTACCTGGAATAAAGACAGTCTTCTGACCCTCTTAAGGAAGGCTTCTTAGCAAATTAGCTACTCTTCGAGTTTCCAAATAGTATAAATTCATAGAATAAAGATTTTATTCTTAAATTTTCAGATGTTTATTATATCACTTACACTAGGCCTGACATTGGTGTCAATGTCATAGATATGGTCCTATCCTGATGGAACTGGGGCATATAGGTGCTGAACAGCACTGGGTGGACAGCGCTGGGTCTGTGAATCAAGCAGTTACTCCATTCTAGTCATGATAAGACCCATGAAAGAGAATTGCAGGGGTCAATGAGATTTGGTAGCATGGGCTCCTAACACATGGCTCAGGGAGAGCTTCTGGAGAACATGCCATCTGAGTTGAGACTGAAAGTTGAATGGGAGTTAACTGAGTGGAGTAGTGAAAGAGGAAGGTGTTAAGCATAGGAAACGGTGAAAAGGAGTCCATTTTTGGAAAGGCATTAAACTAGATAAAAAATCAGGTTGTACTGTTTTCCACGGTGGATTTTCTATGAATATGAGTCTGAATTCCTGAGGTGCCTTTAAACCAATATGGGAAAGGATCTTGAATTTTGTTTCACAAACTCTGTCTTACGGCTCTAGGAAATTATCCTTTTTGTACCTGTTCGTATTTTGCAGAACATAATCCAGGGCAAACCTGAGCACTGTGGCTGTTGTATTACAGGGAAGGACCATTCTTCCTTCTTCAGCCCTGAAATATCCTCTAGAGAGAAATGCAGATAGGCACTGTATGTTCAAAATGTCCTGAGAAGGGCATATGCCACTCTAAACAACATCTGACATGCATGATGTTCCAACAAACTCTGTTTTTTAACAAGGTCACAGAAAGAATGAATTTTGATCTTTACTCACAGTGTAATTTTTCTTTTAAAGAAAAACCCAACATTACAAAAAGTCATGCATCCCTTTCTTATTTTTAGGACTGTTTTGCTTCCAAATGTGTTCTGGCTAGCACCCAGCTTTTTATGTGTGTTCTGAAAGTTTAGAAAGAACAGTTTTTGAAAGTCACACTGGCAATTAAGAAACTCAGAAAGTGGAAGCTGCATACAGACCCAACAATGGAATTCACTGTAGGATCATGAAGAAGATGATGTTAGTCCCCATTTACTGAGCATTTACTATGAGTTTGGCACAGTCATAGAAACTTTCCATGCAATTTATTTTTCATTAAAATTTTTTTTGTTTAATCTTTATTTATTTTTGAGAGAGAGACAGAGACAGCATGAGCAGGGGAGGGCCAGAGAGAGAGGGAGACATAGAATCTGAAGCAGGCTCCACTCTGAGCTGTCAACACAGAGCCTGACACGGAGGTCGAACCCACGGACCAGGAGATTATGACCTGAGCTGAAGTCTGATGCCCAACCAATTGAACCACTCAGGTGCCCCCATGCAATTTCCTATTTAATTCCTTGAAATTGTCTACAGGGCAAGTACTATTAATCATCTCTTCCTACCCCCCACCCCCACTTTTTTTCTAGTGAAGAAATAGGCTTAGATGGATTACATAAATTACCTAGGACCACACAGCTCATAAATGGAGGAACTGGGACTTGACCCCATAATTGTGTGACCACAAAACCCAAGTTCAGGTCTATTACAGTTGCTTCATGTCTTGGAAACTGCATGGTGGCAACAATGAGTGTTAGATCTTTAGTCAAATTCAAACTCAATAGTAGTGGTGCTTACGGTTGTGAAGCCTTAACAACTAATGCAAACATAGCCTCCTCTCAAGTCACTGGCTGAGTTCTCCTGACAAACAGAGCTTTAAAGACCCTTTGAATGGATGGATGAGTTTGAGTTTACTACAAGATGCGGTGGAGAAACTTGGGATGCAAAAGGCATAGTCCTTAGTCGCGTGGCAGAGATGATCATAAATTCTGCAGAGGACTCTCCCTAAGGCAGGTATGATGAGTACTGTACGGCTGGTTGGGGAATGGGTGCTACTCACACTTCTTCAGTACTTCCCTCTCGTTTACATTACAATTATCACCTTCTCAGCAAGATTTACCTCTTTCTTTGTTTTCTTTTCTGTCTCTCTTTTTAACTATTAATTCTGCAAAATTTCTAGCATACATGAAGGTAGAGAAAATAGTGAAAATGAACTTAGCTTCAACATTGATTGACATTGTGCCCCTTTTGTTTCATCCATCCTTCTTCTACTCCCCAATTTTATTTATAAAGTAGTTTATTTTTAAATTTTTATTTATTTATTTTAATTTATTTTTTATTCTTATTTTATTGAAATAGTTGACATGCAATATTATATTGGTTTCAGGTGTATAACACTGTGATTCAACCATTATGTACATGATGCATTGTGCACCATGGTAAGTGTAATCACTGCCTACCACCATACAGAGTTATTATATTGTTGACTATATTCCCTATGCTGTAGTTTTCATCTTTGTGACTTATTTATTTTATAACTGCAAGTTTGTACCTTTTAATTCCATTTACCTATTTGCCTATCTCCTTCTCCCTTGCAACCACCAGTTTGGTTTTGGTCTTTGTGAATCTATTTCTGTTGTTTTTCAGATTCCACATATAAGGGGAATCATATGATATTTGTCTTTTTCTGTCTGAATTATTTCACTTAGCGTACCTAAGAGCCTCAAGATCCATCCAAGTTGTTATGATGGGCAAGAGTTCATTCTTCTTTATGGCTGACTAATATTCCTCTGTGTGTGTGTGTGTGTGTGTGTGTGTGTGTGTATTACATCTTCTTTATCCATTCATTTATTGATGGACACTTAGGATGCTTCCATATTTTGGCTATTGTAAATAATGCTGTAATAAACAAAGGGGTGCATATATCTTTTTGAATTGGTATTTTTTCTTTGGGTAAATACCCAGAAGAGAATTTAGTAGGTTTTATGATATTTCTTTCATTTTTAATTTTTTGAGGAACCTCCATACTGTTTTTCATAGTGGCTGTACCAATTAACATTTTCACAACAGTGCACGAGGGTTATCTTTTCTCCACCTCCTTGCCAACATTTGTTATTTCTTATCTTTTTTATATTAGCCATTCTGACTAGTGTGAGGAAATATTGTGGCTTTGATTTGCATTTTTCTGAAATTAGTGATGTTGAGAATCTTGTGTTTATCACTTTTAAAAATGTCTTGTGTTCCTGGCTCTGGAAGAAGGTCAAAAACATTCATCCATACAATGGATAATGATTCAGTCATTGAAAGGGAAAAGGTAATGTGCACTGACTGACATGAACTTGTCCATTATGTACACAGTTTCAGCTGAACAAAATCAAATTGTGGAAGTGTATATATATATTAGGACTCTTTGGGTTGCAAGTGGCAGACAACCATGGGAAACATCTTTAATAAGAAACAGAGCTTACTATGGGTCTAGCATAGTCATAAGAACTAGAAGGGTGCTGGAGTAGCTCAGAGAGTTGAAGACAATGTTGCATAGAAGAGCTTTGGGCATGATGGGAACTTTGGGGTCCTCAGCAATGGAATCGGGGACCTGAATGTTATCAGGGCCAAGACTCTCTGCCTCTTATGTCCGCTTCTCCATGTTTGCAGCTTTTCTGTGAGTGGAGGCATGGATGCTACCAACTCTGTAATTACCTTCATCGAGCTCCTTCATTAAAGAACAGAGTGTCTGTTGAAAAATCCCAAGGAAGGATTCCACCTGGCCTGGCTGTGGTCATGTGTCTAGCCATTGGACTAATCACTGTGGCCAGTGGGGACAGGTGATGTGAAAATCTCTGAAGCCAGAAAGGCAAGGTCTAAAGCTAAAAGGAGAAGGTAAGGGATACTGAAAGAAAAAAAACACAATTGGGCCCAATTTTTGTTAAAATATACATTTAAAAAATCCAAGGGAATATACACCAGGCTTTTTAAAGTGGTTGGTTTGTCTCTGAAGGTAGATTTTTCACTTTTCCTGAAATGTTTGAATTTTACTCTACAACCTACTTCTCTTACTTTTGTAAGCTAAATTTAAAATTTTGAAAAAAAATTCAGGATTTTCATTACAAAGTCAAGCAGAAAAGGTGCTAAACCAGTACGCTTTTTGTTTGTTCACTTGACAATATATCTCATTAATCAAACCCAGGAGTATCATTCTGAAGCTGTTGCCAATTTGGTACATATTTTTATCATTCAAAATAGCTTGTTTTCTTTTATTATTCTTCTCCAAGCAAATTAGTTCCCTTTCATTTAATTGTGTAGTTAAAGCTTTTGTTTGGAAAAGAACTTTGTTTCTCAGAGCTGATCCAAAGCCTGTTTTAAGAAATGGATGAATTTTGGCAACATCAGTTATGAAGCTTTTTACTGTCTATAAGAATTGCTTGGCAATAGAACATTCAGTAATCTGAGCCATTTTTGTAGGTGGTAGGATATATACCTAATGGTTGAAGGAAAACCAGCACCTTCTCCTGTTTTCTGGGTCTAGGCCCTGCTCTACCTTTATCTAGCATCAGCTCCTGCCCTGAGGCAGGTTGATTAATGGGCCCATCACTTATATCTTTGCAGTATAACTGCAGATTCCACTCTTCATTTTACATTAACGATTCTCCTATTACTAAGAAACACTCATGTTTATGGAGTTCTCAGAGTGTTTATTCAGACACTTCTGTCAGTGACTTTTCAAAGATGTAGCCTAAAGCTCTTATTTTGGAGACCTCGCATCCTTGGTTAGGTTGGGTAAACAAGTCTATTTTGGTCCTAAGAAGCATTTCTAGGTGTTTAGTTACCCATTCTCTCCACAAGAACCCACCTTTAGGGGAGATGTTTTTATCTCCTTCACAGAGAGACTTCAGGCTGTAAGGATAATAGATGAACACAGACATTCTCACAGCACAGGAAGCATATCAGGAAGTTGGTTGTTAGTTGAAAGTCCTAGTGTAAGAATTCTTTTTTGGAACACCGTGGTATAAAATCTCTATAATTGAAGCTCCAGCCTCTTTTTTTCTCTGTTTCCTTTACGGTTTTTTTTTTTTGTTGTTCCTAAAATTTCTGATAAAACTTTATTTACAAAAACAGGCAGTCAGCCATGGGCTGTAGTTTGCTGATTGTTTTCCAAAAATATTATATTAAGATATGATTTACCTTGAGTACTGAGATTTTGGTTCCTCCTTAAATTTTGCACCCAAGGCTAGTATCTCACTTGCCTTATTTAAGTCCTGACTATTTAGTGTAGAGTTTCACCGATTTCTTTAAAACTCCTAACAATGTTAATGTAAGTTTTACTCTTTTCCTTAATGCGATCAGCATTATGGGCACAGAAGCCACCATTCCTTGAGTCTTTTAAGGATTTTTCTTGGATGGTTTTATTTTATCCTTATCATAGCCACATTCAGAACAAACTGCGAACTACTCCCATTGTATAAAAAAGGAGACT
Source organism: Hyaena hyaena (assembly GCF_003009895.1). NCBI lineage: Eukaryota > Metazoa > Chordata > Mammalia > Carnivora > Hyaenidae > Hyaena > Hyaena hyaena. Next base: position 1,073,972 of record NW_024081250.1, on the reverse strand, counting down.
GAATCTCAAAATAAGTAACTAGTCTGCAGACACATTACTATTAAATGCTGAACTTTTGCCACTATGGAGGAAAAGAGAAAAAAAGGTTGGCTTTGCTATGTTATTGATATTTTAAACATCTTTCATGTTTCAACACCCTCTTCCCCATTTTAAAAATTATTTTTCTCTCCGGTAATGAATCTCATTATTAGCTCCCTTAAAAGTTTTGCTGGGTCTTTTCAGCATCTGCATGGATGGAAATGTGGATAGGATTCAAGGTAAGAAATTTTCATGGGTTTCTAGAATAGCTTAACTCTCCATTATGCCTTGAGCTTTTTCGAAAGAGAACATGGTGGTGTTTGAATGTAACTGCTTTGGTAGCAAAAAGCACTAGTCTAAAGGAGCCAGGGTTTGAGTGAAGCCAAAAGAATATTTGAGCCTGGAGCATTTTGAAGATTTTAAACCCTGTATCTGTAGTTAATTCTCTTCTTAGGGGATTCCAAGAGGACTTTCCACCTTGAAGTTGTTCTTGAAAAATGGGCATGGTAAAAAGTCCTTTTAACTTTACAGCTTGTAGCATAATTTAAAAATGTGCTAATGAACTACCTTTAAATAACCAAGCCAGAGAATGCAGAAAGAAGGGGAGGTATCGGGGATGGGCAGTAGATCATGGAAAACACCATAAAGAAACAGACACAGGTCAGGCTCAGGGCTTGGCATGGCCATCTGCCACATCTTTCCAGAAGCAGAATAAGGAATACCCAATAATTATAACAATATCTACTTATGAAGTTCCCCCCAGGTTTGTTTTCCTTGGGGAATCTGTAGCTAGGCCAGATTCAACCTTTGGATTCTAGTGGAGTGGAATGAAGGGCATTGTTTAAGCCTAAAAAAGATGGCTTTCCCAATCAGGGAGTAATTGTGGCTGCAAGGAAGAGAAACTTGCTCATGCTACCTGAGGCAGAAAAAAAGAAATGTATGCATCTATTGGAAGGACACAGGGACCTCTCATGGAATCCAAGGATAGCAAGGGTCACCAGACTTTATGAGTGGCCAGAACTGTAGAAATGGAAAATTATTGGAAACTAAGGAATTAAAGCAATTGATGTAATTTTACATTATATGAACACTGAACCAATATTTTTGCAAGCCCCTGAAAGACTTGCATACCTTGAGATTACAGATTCATAGGAAACTTTAAGCGAGGAATTAATAAATGATTAATTATAAATGTCTATAAAATATAACTATGGTTTTTCATATTTACAAACATTTCATTCCATTTGAAAATAATTGTAGGTTAGATTTCATTCTCATCTCACAGTAATTCTTGAGTATGCTCTATGATTAAGGACAAATCATTGCTACAAGTGAATAAAATGAATTAGCCAAATAATTTTAAAAGGAAAGCCAAAAAACTTTCAAAAATTTCCACAGGGAAAACGCCATTTTGATGGTGCTGGATTTTGATATGCTTGCTATGATACTTAGGGCTACAAAGGTCTTAAAGCATTCCTGGCAAAGAGAATTGACTTAGATTGCCTTAGCTAAGCCAATAGGTTGGCTTCCTAAGGGTCAGGTGATTATTTCTGATCCAATTAACTGTGGTGGTGGTGTTGCTAGTGAGTCAATTAATTGGAACTTTTTTTTCTTTTATGGCAGCCCAATGATGTTTTTCTTGAATTAAGCCTACCCTGTTAAGAGACATGTACAAATGGCCTCATGCCTAAAGACAAATAATTGTGAGTTGTTTAGGGATTTTGTTTCTCATCTAACTAAATTCTTCCCATGGCTAATGACTATTCTGGGTTACTGAGCCATGCCCATAGCCCTAATTAACAAATGTGAGGACTTCCAAGCACTGTCTTCATATTTCTCTCATCTGACTTTAAAGCACACTGAGAGAGTCACCTTCTGGATATTTCCACCATGAGGTCCTTGGCACCACAAATTTAAAAAGCTCCAACTGAACCCATAAATTATTCATAAATTTTCCATGTATCACCCACCCCCACCTTTATTTCCAGTCTTAGTGAATGGCACATTATCCAGTTGCCCAAACCAGACTCCTGGGAGAATTCTTGTCTCCTCACTCTTGTCCCATATCCAATCATTCACCAAGTCCATTTGATTTTGCCTTGTTGATTCTGCAGCCAGGCTGCCTCGTGTTGGAGGAAGTAACTGAGAGGATGTGATCAGCATTTGACCCATAAGCGGGACCTGGGTAATTTGAGGCTCTTTATCTGCTTTCCAGCCTTTAGAATGTACATTCTGCCCACTGTTCCCACAGTGGGAGCTGTTTCAAGGCTTTAGCCTTGAGAGAGTAAGGTGTTGAGACTATTTGGACAGTATACATAACTGAACGCAGTTAAGGCCTCTACATAAACTTTTAAGATTCTGATGGGCAGGTACAAAGATTTGCTCATCTTGCAATCACTGGAGAAAAGCCTTGTATGTAAGGTCCCTTGCTTACTAAATCTGCCACCAACCAATCTGGAGTGGTCTGCCTCTTTCTTTGGCCTCTCCTTCCCCTCCACACAAGGGGGTCAGTTTGTGAACCAACACATGGGTTTGAATCTCAGTCCTGCAACTTCTTGGCTGTATGTATGTATAAAAGGGAGAGATGTGGTTGTTGTTGTGTATTATGACCCTATATCATTGCACAACAAGAACAGTTGTTTCTAACCAGTGCTTAGTTCCTGGGCCATTTGGCCATTGTGTCTATCTATTGGGCAGGATTATGAGGATTGGCAGTGGTGACTGAACATATTGGGGAACATGGGGCTTTAGATATAGTTGTGTTTTTTCATTGTAGAGATTGTATTAATTTTTCCACTTGGTTCAAAAAATATATAGGAGTCTACAGTTTTCTTTTTGCTTCAAGCTCTAATATGGCACTGGGCAGAGGTGGCAAAACTGGCTGATGGAGTAGATGTGTGGTATAAGCAAAAGGGGGAATCAGATGCTTCTAGGTTTGGACCTGAGCAACTGGATAAAGGGTGGTGTCATTACCTGATCAGTGATCTTGGGAGAGAAGAGAGTTCGAACATAAAAACCCAGAGTCCTGTTTAGAGCAAATAAAATTGAGATGCCAGTTAGATACCCACATTGGGATTATCAAGTAAGCAGTTAGATATTCAAATATTTTAGACTTTTAGGAATCTGAATTTCTGTCTACCTAGCTATCTATTTTCCTTTCTGCAGACCGGCAAAGGTCTTAGAGCTCATTTCTCAGTGACTTTGGCATCATGGTTTTGGTGCCCTAGTTCTGATTTGGGCTACAAGCTCATCATTCAGTATCCACTGGCTGACTCATTCCAATGGCCCAGTTTCAAATATTGTGGAGAGAGCTTATGACAGCCCCCCCCCCACCCCCCCCGGGACAGGTGTTCTCTAAAGATTTGATCTCCTACGGTTGGATTCACAGAGTATACAGGCTGCTGCTCTGGGCTGAGGGTAGGACAGGAAAGGTGGAAATTTGATGACATTTCCTTGGGAGGCCATTTCTGAACTCCAGGGAAAAGATTGGTTGTCCTTCTTATATGCTCCTATAGCACCCAGAGCTTTTGTCCCTTCATGAGCGGTATTGTAATGGCCTGTTTTTTTGCCTGTCTCCCTTGCTGCACTGTACCTTAAGGTCCTTTAGGTCAAGGGCACCTTGGTGGCTCAGCCAGTTAACCGTCTATTCTTGATTTTGGCTCAGGTCATGATCTCACAGTTGTGAGTTCCAGGGCCATGTCAGGCTCTGCCCTAACAGTGAAGAGCCTGCTTGGGATTCTCTCTCTCCTCCCTCTCTGCCCCTCCTGACTCATGCTCTCTCTTGTTCAAAATAAGTAAACATTAAAAAAATCCTTTAGGTCAGTTTTTAAATTTTTCAGATAAGAAAAAACTAAGTCCCAGAGAGGATAAAGACAATCTAAGATTCCTAAAACTTCCAGTCCTTCTTTTGCTACATAAAATTGCTTTCTATTTAAAGTGATTATTCTTAACTTTTTCAAGGATCCAATGTGAAAGAAATCTGTTGAGAACCAAAGATCTTCTCTCTGGGGGAAAAATGTACGTTGGCATATAAACAAGAAGTTGTCCCTATGAAGTCCAATGATTCCTGTTTAATCATGAATCAAAGGAAAAGAGAATGGGTGGTCAAGAATAGTGAGTTTTAGGTATAGATTTAAATGTATTCTCAGCTGGGTATGTTATCTGACTTTTCTGAAAGACAGAAACATCTTACAGAGTTTTTGTGAGAGTAGTAGAAAAAATGTGAGTGGTGCGCATAGGAGATAGTCAATAAATATTGGTCATATTTCAAAAGATAAGGGATTTTAGGATCTCTCAAAGGACTCTCAACAAGGTATATCTATCTATCTATCTATCTATCTATCTATCTATCTATCTACCTACCTACCTACCTACCTACCTACCTACCTACCTACCATGCCTTTTAGCAGAGGCTGTCAAGGAGGTACATAGGATACTAAACAAAACAGGGGTAGCTTGGTTTCAGCTTGGAGCATCTGGGCCAATCAAATGAGTGTGGATTTCTTGTGACTGATAGAAAGAAAGCGGTAAGGGCAACAATCATTCAGGGAACATGAGTCTGTGAAAAACTATAAACACCAGAGGTGTAAAAGGAAGGCTTAAGGAACAGGGTATTTGGATAAAGCCTACTTCCTCCATTTAATATTTGAATTCCCATCTTAGGAGGAAGGAAGGAGTCATCCATAGTCATTATGCTGATTCCATACCTCTGCTCATCTAGACATCCCATGGATGGATTTAGCTTCATTTGCCCAAGCTTCCCAGCAGGAAACATTTAGATCTGGCCACTGAAACAGCTGGCAGCAGACTCATCAGGACAGAAAGGAAATGGAAATCACTGCAAATTGACTACTCAGTGAGAGACCAAATCTGGAGATTCCAGTGAGGTTTGGAGTCCCCTCCCTAATACAAAATGGTAGTGGCTGGGGCTTCAGACTTGTTGGCTGGAAGCTTTCTCCAATGAAAAACACATCCAACTCCTGCTGCAATTTATCTTGAGGTGTGCGTATGTGTGTATGAATGACCTCAGATGCCATCCCTCTACCTTAAGTGGGACGATGCACACACATTGCAGGGCACAGAGAAGGGATGCAATGAATGGCAAGTATGATGTTGACGATGAAGATGATAATGACGATGATTTTTCTTGCTTCCTTTTACATCTTCCCTTCTCTCTTCTTAGGAGAACAAGAACGTAAAAATCTTATGAAATCCCTTCACCTTCCTAAAGAAGATTAAGTTAATAGGGTGCCAGGGCATGGGAACCTCGACCCTGCCCCCCCCCCCCCCAAAGCTTAACTTAAAAGACAGTTGCAATCCCTTCTACCAAATGCCATCCCTGCCCCTGTCGCCAAAGCCACTTGACTAGTCCCAGGGGTGCCTGGCAGCTTTTGAAGGGGGGTACCTGGGAAGGGGCGTCGGGGAGAGGAGAAGGAGGACCAGGTGCGTGGAGACGGCCTCCCGGGAGGAGGCGCTTCGAAGACCCCCGCCACCCGGGGCCGGGCGCTCTCTGCTGCCCCCCGCGGAGGCGCCCTCGTCCCCCCCCCCCCCCCCCCCCCCCCCCAGCGGTTCCTCGGGAATGCTGGGAATGTGAGTCAGGGCCGTGGCAAGCCGGCGAGCTCGCGGAGAGGCCGGGCGGGGGACCCGGCGGAGCGCAGCCCTGGCAGCGCCTCGCGAGCGCGCGTCTCGGGACTGCGGCGGGTGCCGCCCCCTCGGCCGTCAGCCCCGCCTGGCCCCGCGCCCGGCCCCGGCTCTCCGAGCCGTGCCGTCCCTCCCTACCCGCCCCGCTCCTCCTCCACCTTCTCCTCCCGCTCCTGCTCGTTCGGGCTCGGGCTCCGGCTCCGGCGCCGGCTCCAGCGCCTCCCGGCCGCCCGGGGCCAGGGCGACGTGAGGTTGTAAAAATCCATGTGGGACGGCCCCGGGGCGAGCATCGGAAAGGTGAGACGTCGACGCCGGGGCCGCTGGGCACCCGGCTCCCTCGGGGCGCCCATGCCGGGCATCCCTCGTGCGGGGTCCCCCTCAGTAGTGGGGAGCTGCAATGCGTTATCACGGGGAACCGAGGGGTGAACCATCCGCCTCCACGGGGGCTTTCTGGGGCGGGGGAAACGATAGGGCGGCCTAAGGGCGGATTTGCCTTGATGTAGAAACCCCGGGATTGGAACAAGTGCACGGCTTGCACTGGCGCGCGGGCGCCGCTCGCTCGCCCCGGTGGCCCCGGCCACCTCCCGCAGTCCCTCTCCGGCAGCCACCCTCACTGCCATCGCCTTTCTTCTCTCTAGCTCCCCTCTTTCGCCTGGCTTTCCCCCCTTGCCTCTAGGGGTGGGGTGTGCGCAGGGGCAAGGGTCTGGGGGAACCCCAAGCGGAACAAAGTGGAGAAAGGTGGAGCTCCAGCCCAAGGGGGGTGGGGTGCCTGGCTGCCTTGGTGGGCTCCGAGGGGAGTGTGTTAAAAAAAAAAAAAAATCCGTGTCAGGGAAAATGAAGCCGGCTTTATTGGGGAGGGGTAGAGGGTGGCAGTGTATGAAAACGAATACGCTGTGAAATTAAACTGAACGGCATTCTTTTTCTCGCCTCCCCATCTCCGAATTATACAAGACAAGGGATACTTAGAAGGTTGTACCTTATTTTTTATTTCTATATATATATATATATTTTTTAAATTTCATCCGAGCCTTTAAAAGATCATCTTAGGACAGTGAAGATTAAGGGCTGCTTTGGTGCGGGATAATAAAACAGCGCTCATAAACTCTCGGATCGGCCCGGTTTTATTTATTTTGTACTTAAGGGTCTCTGTTCTCCTTTCCAGAGAGGGAGGGTCTGCTCTGTTAAGAGCAGATCGATTTTAGGCGGCTACTTGCCTTTGCTGGATAAAAGGCAATTTACTCTCCGAGTGGTGAATTGTCAGGTCCCTCTGTGATTGACAGCCACACCTGCCACTTATGTGGGCAGAACGGGGACCGGTAAAACCTCAAGAGCCAATCAACGCTCTGGAGAGGAGGGCAGCTCCCACTTGTCATGGTTAGTTTCCTGGTTGGCTTTTTAAATCAGTGGTTTTACTTAACCATTGGTTTCCACCAGGTATGAGGCTCCAGCTGTGAGAGGCAGACAAGCGGGAAGGAAACTCTTCGAAAATGGGCTTAGAAGCAAGTATGCTTGACTTGTATTTGTTTCTTCTCTCCCCCTTCCTCCCCTTGCTAGTTGTAGTAGTTGGGGATGCTCAGGCCATTGGCTTAAAAATGAAAATGATCTGTGTAAAAAATAATGCAGTGGTGTTGGAGGGTGGGTGTTGGGGGTTAGAAGTGTCCACCTATTTCTCTAGAATTGCAGACTTCTTTATAAGAGACACCTTTTACCGTTGAGCTATCTGGAAAAAGGGTGTGGCGCTTTGTCTCCTATGGTTACTCCTGTCCTTGTAAAGTCACATTGTTTCTCAGTATATTGTACTTAGCTCTTGCTTCTATTAATGGGTTTATAAGATATTTTTGAAGCAGACAAGCATGCCTTATTAGAATGACCATGAATGGAAGGGATTCCTTTAGTTTTTGACAGTGTAACTCAACTTCTGGAAGTGAGGGCTTGCCTTCCTCACTTATAGAGTTTGGCTGTCAGTTTGGAGGTGGCAGTGGGGTCAAGCCAGATCATTTCTGGAGAGTAGAAGAGTTTGCTTTTAAGGTGAGTTTGCTTTCAAGGTGAGCCATCTTGTCTGTCTGCCTCTGTGCTTTAATAAAAGCCTTGCACAGTTTGGGAGGGTGATGTGTGGATGGTGATGGAAGCATAGTTTCACCAGCAAGATTTTCATGGGTGGAGGGAGTGTGGGCTCAATTCTCTATAAGTGAAAGCCTTATTTTTTTCAGTGCCCTTTTTCTGAATTCACTAGAAAAATTACTAGTTGATCAGAGAGCTGTAAGATACCTTAATAGAAGCTGTGTCTGGATGTGAATATACATTCAGTGTTTCATGAACAGATGGTGAGTCAGAGTACACTGATTAGGGTGGTTTTCATGTAGAAGCCAGGTTTGTTAAGATAGTGTTATTATTATTACTATTATTATTGCTATTGCATATGCTAGCACTTTGTGATTGTATTTTATACACATTATCTTTTTTAAAACTTTCAGAGCTCCTATGAGGTAGATGTAATTATTACCCCCAAATTATAAATAAGGAAGCTAAAAGGAGGTTTGTATCTTGTCACAGTTTAGTGTAAGAGTGATCACTTGAGTGTAGGTTTCTCTGACCCAGAGCCTGTGACCTTGGCTATGGCCTTGAATTCAAATTTGGATTGTGCCGCTATATGTGTCTGTTCTGAAATGAAGTGGATGCTCCCAGCATACATAGGGCCTGTTCAGTTAAGAGTCCATTGCAGTGTTAATGGTTCTTGCATTGTCCTATGTTGTTTGCCATTCCGAAAGCCATCACTTCCACCAATAGGCAAATTTAGTAACTTCATGTTTTATATATTTCTGGTAGGTCAGCTTTGGCTGAGTGGAAATTTGGTTCCAAATGTAATGATGATTATTTAAAAGAAGGTAAAACAAAACAAAATCCACACTCTTCTATTTTTATTGATACCTTAAATTTCCAGTTGGAGTTATGAATAGGTATTGGTTGAATACATGATCTTATCATTCAGTTGGCTTTTCCCCCCCGTTTGCTAAGGGATTGAAATTTTATTTTCTCTTTCACTTACAAAGAGATTCTTTTTCATTAGTGAGTAAATATAATTGTATTTTAAATTATTCTATTAAAGTAGTATGGCCCTCTTATTTTCTTATATTGGAAAGGCCACAAGACTTAAACCTTATCAATGTCTTCGCTTTGGTAAAACTCACTGGTCATGGTTTGCCAAAACAGATATCCTCAAGTATGGGTTTAAATGAATGGAATCCATAAATTCACATCAGCAGATAGTCTTTGACTTTGGTGAGATTGAGTTTGTATAATCTACATTTTTGTTTGTTTTACTTAAATCCTTAAATCCCTTTTATCAGCTAAGAAGTTAACATTTTGGCTGTTATATGGGAGACCTACTTGCCAGCCAACAGTTCAGTTTCAGCAATGTTTATATTATTCCTTGATACTTTATTGTGACTTTCCTTATTTTAGGAAAATAAACAAATGGAAAAACACTGATATTAGTGGGAATGTAGGTCTCATAAATCTAAAACAGTTGATCCAAAGGCACACATCATTGGATGTACCAAAGACAGATATTCTTCAGACCGTTCTTTCTTATGTGAAGAAAAGGAACAAAATGAATCAATATGTAAGAAATGCTAAAATATATCAATTGATAGAAGTTATAATAGTCAACTTGTGCTCTGTATCAAAACTTGATTTACGGCAACAGGTATTAATTCTCACACTCCTGAATTTTTAAGCTGACTATGATTTGGTTGATCTAGGCTGGGTTCCTGGGGTGGCTCTCCTGTAGGCTACATGTTGGGTTCTGGTCTGTTCCCCATGTGTTCTGCGGCCCAGGTGGAAGGGATGGCAGCTACTTAAGGCATACCGCTCTTGTGACAGGTAACTGGATTTGATAGCCAAGTCAAACTACACAAGCAAATGTCATCTTCACTAACAACGCTTTTGGCATAGCATGTCACATGGTGAAGATCAACATCCAAGGGTAAAAGTAGACTCTGTTCCCAGTAGAGGAGGGAATATTTGGTGAACTATAATCTGAACTCCCACAGCATATAAAAAGTAAGGTGTTTTAGGGAATTTATAATTTTTTTCTTCTTATTCTTGGGGAATACAGTCTTCATCCTCTCCCTCCCACAACTAGCTTTATGACATATAAACCTAATGTTTAACTTTAACATTACAGGAATATACCATGTTTGATTCTAGAGGACTAACTGTAAATGTGTGTATGAATATGTACATGAATTACTTAAATTATCAAGGCACTGTTTATTAGAGCCTACTGTATTCCAAGAGACTAATGCTCAATGGAGTAATGAACATAGGAGTTATTGTCTGATGTGGGTTCTGCCACCATAGAACTTATTATTAGGGGTAGGTGTCAAGAAAGACTTCTTGGGTGAAATGACATTTTCCTGGACTTTGAAGCAGAGATGGTGTTGGAGATACACATAGAGCATATAGATACATATAGAGTAGAAATGTAAGGAGAACATCTAGATATAATGAGCTATTCCATTTGGTCTGAGGGTAAGATAGGTGAATAATAATAAAACAGTAATTATTTATAGTAGCAATAATTACAGCTCAGTGTTTATTGACCTGTTAACTACTGTGCTTAGCACTGTACCTAAAATATATAATTTAACATTGGGATGAACATTACGGATTGCCTATCCAATATTCATTCTCTCCTTTCTAACTAAAAGAACCTCAATTTTGAGATGGAAATATGCCCATCTCACTTTCCAAGACTCTCTTACAGCCTAGGGTGGCTATGAAACTCAGGTTTTATAATGATATAAGTGGATATTGTTGGATGAGAGTTTTCCTAAAAGCTCAGTGAGGAGGACACACATAGTTAGTCTACTGCAACAGCTTTGGTCCCTTTCTGCTTCTTGCCCCTGGGGACATAGGTGCAGTGCCTGAAAGGGCAGCATCCAACTACAGCAATAAAGATACTAAAAATGGCAGCACCATTTTTACTGGTTCCATGGTTTTAATGACAGTTCCATAAAAATGGAACCTGGAAGGATCTTGATCCTGATGATGTCGTTGAGCCATTGTACCAGCCTAGACGGGCTTCTCCTATACTCCTTATTGCACAAAACAAATTACCTCCTTACTTGCAAGCCACTGTTTGTGGCTTATAGTCAAACATAATCCTCATTGTTACACTCTCTCAAGAGTCTCTCAAAGTAGATGCCATCATACCTATCTTATAGGTGAGAACATTGACACTCAGATTAAGGAACGTGTACAAGATCTAGGATTTATTACTATGTCATTTTGACTTCTAGGCCCATCATCTTGCCTTTGGCTCAGCAGGATCAGTACTACAGCAGAGATAATGTTGGAAAAATAGGTTGGAGTAAAATTGAGGTAACTGCATTCCGGGTTGAAGACTTTGACTTTTATTTCATGGGGTAGAGAGTTATAAGATGATTTGAAAAAGAAAGATTGGAGGTTAGAAGACCATTGAGGCTTAAGTATGTGGCACCAAGTGCTTTAGTGTGAATGAAGGTGGAGGAAAAGCTGGGCACGAAGCAAAGCTGGGAACATGAGAAGAGAACGGAATTGAGTGAACACACATCCTAGCTGGCTGGTAACCTGTAGTCTTCTGAGAATAAAATGAAAGTGTCCTGAAGGTTAGTGTTAACATCTACTAATGGCTTCACATTTGCCAGGAAGTAGAGAATGAGTAATGTAGAGAATTGCTAATGGGATGTGAATCATTATTTAGTGCAGCAGGGTGGGGACAACTTATTGTCCATACCATTTATCGTGTGACATGATTTTGGTCTGGGTCTGGCTCTATTGTGCCAGTTAAAGAGAGCAGAGATGAGGGGTAAGGCCAGAGTGTGGTGTAGCCGTACAACAAATCTGTCAATGGACTTATTTCTACATCTGGTAAACATTCTGGATCTTTCCTGGGGGTGGGGTGGGGTCACTGTAACTTCCTGGGCCTCCTACTCCCCCCCCCATTTTAAAATCTGTAATACAAAGAATTTGGTTTACATTAGTGGTTTTTCTAATGTTTTTCAGCTGTAGAAACTTTTTTTGTGTGTGTTTCCTAAATAAAAGCTTATCTGGTCCCTCAGTATAGTTATAGAAAAAAAACCAGAGTTGCTCTGAAAATTCAGAGTCTAGGTTTGTGTTGTTTGCGATGTCTTCATGTTGAGGCCAAAGCTCTAAAATATACCCTCTGAGGTCTAGGACTTGAGAACCTTAGAGCTCTCCAGTTGTTTTATTGGAGAATCCTATTTAACAAAGCCCTTTATTATTCCACAGCTTGTTGGCCTTAGCATCACCTTTGGTAGAGATTGTGTTCATCCTAGATACTTTTCTCTCCTTCCAGGTATATGTTGGGAGTGACTAGTGTTGCTTCTATGCTAGAATATTTATTTATTTATTTTTTTTTCACTTTTTTCTTTTTCACTTTATTTTTATTTTTTATTTTTTTTTTACAAATAGTTTATTGTCAAATTAGTTTCCACATAACACTCAGTGCTCATCCCCACAAGTGTCCTCCTCCATGCCCATCCCCCCCTCCCCCCCACGTCCATCAGTCCTCAGTTTTTGTCAGCATTCAAGAGTCTCTCATGGTTTGCCTCTCTCCCTTTCCCCCACCATTTCCACCCTTCTTCTCCCCCTTGGTCCTCCGTCAAGTTCCTCCTAATCCTCCTATATGTGCAAACATATGATATTTGTCCTTCTCTGCCTGACTTATTTCGCTCAGCATAACACCCTCAAGGTCCATCCATGTTGCTACACATGGCCAGATTTCATTGTTTCTCATTGCCATGTCGTATTCCATGGTATAGATAAACCACATCTTCTTGATCCATTCATCTGTTGATGGACACTTAGGCTCTTTCCATGTTTTAGCTATTGTGGAGAGTGCTGCTATGAACATTGGGGTACACGTGCTCCTATGCCTCAGCATTTCTGTATCCCTTGGGTAAATTCCTAGCAGTGCTATTGCTGGGTCCTAGGGGAGTTCTATTGTTAGTTTCCTGAGGAACCTCCACACTGTTTTCCAGAGGGGCTGTACCACTTTACATTCCCACCAACAATGTAGGAGGGTGCCCGTTTCTCCACATCCTCGCCAGCATCTAGAATTCTCTGATTTGCTCATTTTAGCCACTCTGACTGGCGTGAGGTGGTATCTCAGTGTGGTTTTGATTTGTATTTCCCTGATGAGGAGGGATGCTGTATGCTAGAATATTTAATTTCCAGTGTGAGACCATAAAGTGCTTGCTTCTGCTGTGATGGTCATGGAAGCGAGTGTTGAGATGGAGCCTTCATTTGCCTGATTCCCTTAGTCACTAAATGAGCAACTGGCATTGGACGTATAATGAGACCAAGAAATAAACCTTCCTTGTTTTAAGCCCTTGAGATTTTGTGATTGTTTGTTGGTGTGGCACTCTTTCTAAAGCTTAACCTTTATGATAGATGATCTTTTAGTACAAGTGCCAAAATTCATTTATTTTATTTTTTGCAAGATTTTATTTTAAAGTAATCTCTATATATGACATGAGTCTTGAACCCAGACTCCAAGATCAAGAGTCACATGCTCCACCGACTGAGCCAGCCAGGCACCTCATTTAACTTTACTTTTTAAGTGTCTTCTGGATCAACCTGAAACCTGGCCAACTTGTCCTTACTTTGTGGTTAGGAAAGCAGTGGGCAGGCATCTATCTCAGCTGCCTACACCAGTCTCTGTACTAATAGGTTTCTTGAATTGGAATACTTATGTTTAGTAACATTCTCTTTTATGTAAAAAGAAGTCTGAAGATATATTGGGCAGTGTACCTTACTTGTCTTAAAAAAGGGCTTTAATTTAATGCCTTGTTACTTTTTTTTTCTTTTCAGAGAGAGAGAGAGAGAGAAAGCTAGAGAGTGAGCAAGGGAGAGGGGCAGAGGGAGAAAGAAAAAGAATCTTAAGCAGGCTCCATGCTCAACGCAGAGCCTGACATGGGGCTCGATCCGAGGACGCTGGGATCATTACCTGAGCTAAATCAAGAGTTGGAAGCTCAGCTGACTGAGCCGCCTAGGTACCCCATGCTCTGTTGCTTTTTTAGGTCATAGAACCTCAGTGGCTTGGGGAAGAATAATGATTATTGGTTACCATTATAATGGCTACTATTGACCGAATACTCATTCATTGATTTGTGAAATACTCATTGAGCATCTACTATATGATAGGTACTGTGGGGTATAGAGGTGAACCAGAGATAGTTCTTCATTTGGAGTTTACACTCTAGTTGGAAGTTGTAGCTAAGTTAGCTCTCTTATGTGAAGCATATCATTCTGTGCTAGGTGCTTTATATTCCTCATTTCAACTACCTATAATGGTAGGTATATTATTCTCATTTTGTAGATGAGCAAACTGAAGGTCAAAGAATTTGCTAGGCTCTGTGAAGGCAAGAGCTTTTGCCTTTTGCTGTATCCCCAGTGCCTAGAAGAATCTTTAACACATACTAGATCCTTAAATAAATATCTGTTGATTGAATGAATGAACAGAAGAATTTGCTCAAAGTTAATGCTGTGGCAGATCTAGAAATTGAACCTGCATCTGCCTGACCCTCAAGATTCCTAAATTATCCCTTGCCATCATAGTGGTAGTGTGTGGCCCCATGATTACAACAGAAACAACAACTGAGCCCCAGTGTCAGTGCAAAGGCACCAGGAAAAACCAGGCTGTCTTTCTTTCACAGCTAAGGCTGAGTCCTTTGTGTGGTTTGCTACTCACTGTGCCTCAGCTGGGGAAGCTCAAGGCTACAGCCTCACTGACTTAATTGCTCATATAATTGGTCACTCCTCTCTTGGGCCAGTTCAACTTCTGCCATTGTCAGATTTCCTTGGCCCTTGGCTGGTTTTGTTTCCCAGCGTTGCACCTCAAGTTGTGCTTTTAACTTTTGGGCATTCCTTTTCCACTTCCATCTTTCAGATTTATTGCTATGAAGATCCAGGAAATCTCTAGTTGCTGGCACCTAGTGGCACTCAACAAAATTAAAAAGAAAAAGAAGAGAAACGAAAGAAAGGCAGCCAACACTTTCAGGAAGGAACTAAGTGATTACTTTTTCCTGGAAGTCAATAGTGAGATTGTGGCCCCAGCAGATGAAAAGTATGAGTGGGGTCAGAGGGCATTTCTGAGATACCCCTGTAGATGAAAGACCAATGACAGTGATCATAGATGCTTTATACAAGCAGCTTTACTTTGCCATGGTTTATTCTTTAGATTCCACATTTTGCTCACTTGATTCTCTTGTATGTGTGCTGTGCGTTAGCGCGTGTGCATGTGTGTGTGTGTGCGGGTTCTGATAATGTTCCTGTTCTGCTTTTCTTTTTCCTTCCCTGACTTCCGGCTTTCCCCCCTAAAGGTATGTCATTACATGATTTCAGAATATGAATGAATTGCAGGCAGCATAGTGCATTCCCCGTAAATGTATTAAGAGCAAACTATTAATTCAAGGCAACTTCTTAGTTGGCTCAGAAGATGAGAGCTTGAATGGAAATTGAGCAATGTGACTGTTCTGTAGGAATACTCTCCGATCTTTATATAGACTGTGAGAGGCTTTAAGAAAGAACAGGGTTTTATATCAGAAACTCAACCTAGTTATGCATTGTAGTTTCATGTAGCGAGTTTCTGTAAAACAAGGTGGGTGTGGTCAGGGTGGGGAGTTCATGCTCTGTGGGTCCAAGGTGACTGAAGTGGGAATGGGGTCTTGGAGTTGTTCTGTTGGTGAACTTTTGTCTGAACGTGGAGGTTTGAGCTGCTCTGCAAGATATGTGGTTAGATTGGTAATGATCCCTGGTTATTTTCTTGGTGACACTGGTGGCTGCCAAACTCCTACCAAGATAGCTTTCTTATGCCTTGTTGAGGTAGTTTAGCCTTGCTGCCTTCCTTCTGGCCAGTTCCAAATTAACTGTCAACACTTGGAAGAGCAAGATTGTGGTTCAAAGGGCAGGATCCTGGGAGCAAAGTACTTGACTCTTTCACATTTTGCTCTCAGGAGAGGGCTTTTGATGTATCTCCTTTCTTTCCTGTGTGTGTGTGTGTGTGTGTGTGTGTGTGTGTTTTCCTCCTGGGTAAAGTTCCCTCCTAACCCTTATTTGTCTTGCATTTTCACTCTTTAGCCATCTTGTTCCTGGAACCTCCCCATGGGGGGAAGCAAGAGGTTTGGTTGTGAATGGGATGATAGCTTGGCATTCTTAGGAGCTCGATGAAAATAGATCTTGTTTGATGCTGGGTGGGTACAAAGGCAACTGAATTTCAGTGGCTGGTGTTCATCAGGCTTGTAAGCACGAAACAGTTAGCAGGGGTACACAAGGGAAATTCTTTACCTTTTTTGTTAAGTCTAAGAAAAATCTATCTTTTCATACACAGGCTTCAAATACTTTGGCCACCTTGAATTCAGTAACATGAATACTTGCTTAGAATAACTTCAGAGCAGGTCTTTTTTGGATATATAGATGTGAGTACTGACCTGTGGGTCAAATGACCTAAGTTCCATTTTTGGCTTTGCACTAGTTTTGTCCTTATTTGGGGATCTCTCGGTATGTGTCAAAATCATCTGGTCTCTTTCCAGATCTAAAATGATATTTTTTTACAATAGATTTTTCATGCAAAGAATTGATTAAGTAATTATCATTTTTAAAATGTTTATTTATTTTTGAAAGGAGAGAGAGAGAGAATGGGGGAAAGGCACAGAGAGAGAGGGGGACAGAGGATCCAAAGTGGTCTCTGTGCTAACAGCAAAGAGACCGATGTGGGGCTTGAACCCACAAACTGTGAGATCATGACCTGAGCCAAAGTTGGATGCTAACCAACTGAGTGCCCCAGTAATTGCCACTTTATTCAATATTTTATCCTGGAAAACAAGAATGGCTAGTGTGCTTTTATGGTGGACTTTATTAACAAAGAGTTAAGTGCTTGTATTATATATTCACCAAATGCATGTGTGCTTGCGTCTTGCCAGCCCTCTGCTGGGCACAGGGGGTGCAACTGTAAACAGAGCTAGTGATATTTAGGGGTTCTGGGATTGTAGCTTTTAGTGGGGCACTAGACAAATAAGCAGACTATTTGTAATAGTAATGGAAATTATTATGGGGGAGCACCCAGGGTGTCATGAAGGGCTTAGGAGATTCATGGATGAAGGCTGAAGAAGGCTTCTTGAAGAAGTTGACACCTAGGGTGAGGTGGAAGTCTAAATGGAGTTAGCAGGGGTGTGCTTGGTTTTGATGGTTCAAGTAACAGAAGGAACAGCCCAGATCCAAAGATGAGCAAGAGAATGGGAGATTTGGGATTGCGGGCAGTGAAAGTAGACCTGTGGAGCTGGAGATTAGTTTAGCTGGGGCTGGGGGATGATGAAAGCGGCCAGACAGAGTGAAGGCATGAAGACCTTGTGATCTACTAAGGATATGAAGATTGAGCTTAACAATCAGGGAATTTCATCTCTGACACAACCAGCAATGCTGGATTCTCTTTATTCTTTTTTCATTCCACTTGCATGGCAATAGCTACCTGCTTTTGGTGTTTGTGGGAGTATAGGGTTTGAAGTTGGCGTGAGCGAGTGGTAGAATGACCTGGAAAGCAATAGAAAGATTATGAATATGGCCTTGGGAATCCTAGCACTGTTTGTTATGATTTCATTGACCAAACACAATTTATGCAGTTTTAATACCTTTAAATGACCACTTTCCAGGTAAAGATGCCCCTGTTCTATAATGGGACTCCATACTGCTTGCCGGTTTTGAGAATCTCTCCAAATGTCATCAGGGACCAAGTTTTTTTTTTTTTTCAGTGAGTTTTGAGCAGAACACAGAGAGTATGGCTCTTGTTTTAAAAATCTTTGAAAATGTTTGCAGTTAGTGCATGGCATTGAACTGACTTTGTTAGACTAGAAGGAAATTTAGAAGTATACAGCTTCTGAAAATGGTGTGAGAAAGTTCATGAATGGAAATGGTTTACTCCCTGAAATGTAAAAGATTGAGAGTTATGTGTTGGAACTGTATTCAATGCCCTATGCATACCAGTTGCCTATGACTTTACTTTTGTATGACTTAACACCACTTTGTACATTAGATAGTAACATGGCTAAAATCCCTTTCATACGTTAATCTTCTGTGCTTCAACTTATGAACCAATGTTTTAAACTATTGTAACTATGATCTTAACTCTTAAGAAGTAGTTTTATTTCAGAAACACTTACCATATTTATATAGCAGAGTTTGTGTGATCATTTGAATATTTCTGGAATCTTGTCATTATTTTACAAAAAGTTAAGTGGAGATGGAAAAATATAGGCGGTGATGTAGGGAGAAGTATGAGCCTCATAAACTTAATGTAATTGAGGCAAAGATGGAAACCATTAGACATGCCCATTATGGATGGTGTTTACCTTAAGTCAGATGTTTTGGATTTAAGTTGGCCACCTGTATATAGTTGTGAGGGAGAAGAACAAAATTAAAGGCTATTGGACATATTAGGTATTAGAAAAAAAAGCTTTGGGGGATTATGTTAAAGGACAAGATATAATTTGGGACTTTATTATTTATTTGTTTTGGTAACAAGTTTCCCTTTTTAACATTATTAGTCAACTTTTGTTCAACTTTAGGGGTGCCTGGGTGGCTCAGTCGGTTAAGCATCTGACTTCAGCTCAGGTCATGATCTCACGGTTTGTGGGTTCAAGCCCCGCATCAGGCTCTGTGCTGACAGCTAGCTCAGAACCTGGAGCCTGCTTCAGATTCTGTATCTCCCTCTCTCTGACCTTCCCCTGCTCATGTTGTCTCTCTCTCTCTCTCTCTCTCAGAAATAAATAAAAAAATTAAGAACCACAAAAACCCCACATATTCAGAAAGCCATTTTTCTACAAAAGTAGGGGATAGAAATTGAATTTCTCATTAGTCTTTTTTTAAAACATTTATTTATTTGTGTGTGTGTGTGTGTGTGTGTGAGTGTGTGAGAGAGAGAACAGGGAGGGCAGAGGGAAAAAGAGAGAGATAAGCATGGATAAGCAAGCTTCATGCCCAGTTTGGAGCCCAACCACAAGGAGCTTGATTTCACGACCCTGAGATCATGACCTGAGTTGAAATCAAGAGTCGGATGCTTAACTGAGCTACCTAGGCGCCCTGAATTTCTCATCAGTGTCATTTACGAGAGTCCACCAGAGTCAGTAACCTATTCCTCTGGTTTGCTAATTGGCACAGGTGATTACTGTGTTAACAAAATTCTCTGTGTATTTTGGCAAACAAGTAAAGAGAAACCAAAGAAAATAAAATGGTACTTAGCAAAGGATACACTTCAATGGATTTTCGTGATGCTATGGTTTCATTTGGTGCACTGTAGAGCAGAAAAAAACTAAAATTTAGTCTTCATCATAAGCCTTAATGATGCTAAGATGGTACACTTGGAGGCAAAGAGAAAGGGTAGGAATTAATGTTTGTGTTTAGTTAACCCAACAGCTCCCTGATTCTCCAGGTCAGGAGGGTATGGTGGCAATTTGCCTGTCTTGGCAAATCTGTTGATATCTGGGACCATATTTAACTTTTATGAGATTAGCCCACTTCTAAGCAAAGGATTGAATTGGATGCAGAATTCTAGTTCCTTTTGATGCCTCTTGTGGTTAAATGGCGATTGATGAATCATGGGAGGTGTTAATCAGGTGGAGGACAGGTGGAGGATGGGAAACAATAGCTCTTTGATTTTTAATTTCTTCTGGAAACTGAGAGATTTAGTTTATCTTCAATCAAAATAGCAGGTGACTATTGGACTAGAAGTTAAAGAAGTTAAAAAGTAACTACTATGTGACAGGCATTTTGCTAAGCATGTGCAAGAATTATCTCATTTAATTTTTAGAATAAGTCCATGATCCAAGTATTATTTCTCATGATGAGGAAATTAGTGTTTAGAGAAGTTAAGGAACTTGCCTTCAGTAGCTAACCCTGAGACAAGTGTTTTTGTGAAGGTAATTATTTGGAACATACAGTTATCACCAGTAGATGAACAAGGGTATGAGATAGAGAGGAGAAGGCAGACAATAGATGGGACATTATTCAGTAAGCTACTCCAGTAGTGAATGGAGTTTAATCGTACAAGGAAACTCTGGAAATGGGGTAAAATACCTTCTTTAGAAAGATCTCACATGAGGGGTAAGGGAGCAGAGATGTGTAACCATCAGCTTCTGTCAGTTATTTTTTTCCTTTTTTTAAAAAAATATATTTTTCTTATCTTTATTTTTTATTGTGGTAAAATACATGGAACACAACGTTTACCATTTTAACCATTTTTAAATGCACAGCTTTGTGGTTTTAAGTACATGCATAATGTGAAACCATTCCACCATGCATCTTCAGAATTTTTGCATCATTCCAAAAGGAAACTCTATACACATTAAAGATTGACTTCCCATTCCCTCCTGCCCCAGTCTCTTTGTAACCATTATTCTACTTACTGTCTCTATGAATTTGACTATCTTGGGGACCTCATGCGAGTGGAGTTATACAATATTTGTCTCTTTGTATCTGGCTTAATTCACTTAGCATAATATTTTCAAGGCTCATCCTTGATGTAGCATGAATGAGAATTTCGTTCCTTTTTAAGGGTGATTAATATTCCATTGTAGTTATATACCATATTTTGTTTATCCATTTATGTGTTGTTGGACATTTGGTTTGTTTGTACCTTTTGGATATTGTGAATAATGCTTTGGTGAGCACTGATGTATAAACATCTCTACCAGTTGTTTTTGAGGGTGGCTAATTTCCTTGAACTTGTATCTTGAGCCCTACAAGAGCAGAGTAGTTTTCCCAGTTCAAAAGAAGTCTTCATCAGGGATGCCAAGATATTGGTGGTGTAAAGCCCTTTGCTCTAAAATGTTCAAGTCAGAGGGGCATTAGAAAGGCATTTAACAGCATCTACTCATAAGGTTGTTACATTAGTAAGTGGAGACGCTGGTATTTGAATCTTGAACTCTTGACTCAAAGACCATGCTTTTAACTGCCCTGCACTAAGCTGCCTATAATTACAAGTGTAATGGTACTGGGATATGAAGACGAATGAGACATGGTTATTGCCTTTAAGTATCTATTAGCGTTGAATCATCTGTCTTGCACAAGGCTCATGGGAAGACAGTGGCATCACTTGGTGCAATCTGGAACTCACAGAGCCATTCATTGTAAGATGGACTCACAGAGAGCAAGTGCATGGGGCTCCTTTCTCTTGACATCCTGTGATGACGCATGCTTGGGCCAGACATAACTGGGCTCTTCATGGGACTGTGCTCCAGGGCAGGCACTCACACACCTGGTAACCATTGATGTGGTGAGTTCTTGCCTACACCCATTCATGTGTCTTGCCCTTCACTTGAACTCTTTGTATAACTATATTATCTCAGTAAGGTTTATCCTTCTTCAGGTGCTCCAATGATTGCCTTCCTCTTGATATACAAGCATTTTGAGCCACTATTAGGAAAGAAATCAGGGCCCAGGAATGATAAAGAGAATACATTTGGATGCAGTTAAAATGGTTAGTTACGTGTATCTGTGCCTCAAAAGACATCATTTACAAATGATTTGTATATATTTAGAGACCTAATATGAGATATTTTATCCCCGAAAGAGTAACATTGCCAAATTGGTATTGTGGCAAAAGGAGGAAAGAGATGAGAGAGATGAATCAGTGAGAAAACACTCCTCTATATTTTAACCTAAATGTTAAATATTTTATGTTAGTACTGCATTTGTGGGATCTGGGTATATTTGTCAGATACTGCTAGGTTATGCTGAGGTATCAACCTCCAAATCTCAGTGGTTTATTTCTCTCTCAGTGGTTATCTGTAGTGCTGCCCTACCTTGTCTTTATTTTGGTTCTCAGGCTGAAGGAATGGTCCCTTTCTTGGATGAGCCGGTCTCACCATAAAGAAGAAAAAACCAATGGATTACTCATAAGATGGCTCCTACACCTTCTGTTTGGATATGGCTTGTGTTACTTCAGCTCGCATTTTTCAAAACAAGTGACATGGTCAAACCTGATGTCAGAGAGGCAGGAAGGATTCTTTTTTTATGGGAAGGAGAATGTAGGAAAGAGCTCACTAGAGAGAGACAGTGAATATTTTGAACAAATGATGCAATTTGCTGCAATTGCTTAGCAACTTTTAAAATCAGCCAATCTTTGTAGAGCCATTTCAACATGTTTAGTATTGTTATTCCTCTTTTATACATAAGAAACATATTGTGCTTAAGGCTCTAGTTCTCTTCCTGAGATACATGTAAAACCACCCACATAGGTAGTATTATTATTTCTAATAATTCAGTCAATCTACTTTCTTTCAAGAACTGATCATAGAGATTGAAGGGAACAGAAGTCTCAAATTTGAAGGGTTTTTGTAGTCATATGTGAAATTAGTAGAAAGCAAAGAACTAATTATGAACAACAAGATGATCATCCTTTAAGAAAACAATACAATGTGTCTGTAGTTAGTATTGATCATGATGAATGTTGTTGTACTGGGTATTTATTAAGCCTTAGGTACTGTGCTGAGTACTTGCATATTCTCCGATTTCATTAGGACTGACCTTAGTTTTGTGAAGTAGCCATTGTTAACTTCTGAAGTCATTGTTACTTACTGAGGCTTAGAGAGTTTTGTGAACTTGCTTAAGGTTAAACAGATAATAAATGTGGGATTCAGGACTTAACCTGAGTTTCTCAAAGTTGGATGAGATACCTTTTAAAGTAAACAATTGGAGCTCCTGGGTGGCTCATTTGGTTAAACATCTATCTCTCAGTTCTGGCTCAGGTCATGATCTCACTGTTTCGTGAGTTCAAGTCCTGTGTCAGGCTCTGCACTGACAGTGCAGGGATTCTCTCTCTCTCCCACTGTCTCTATTCCTGCTCATACTGTCTTTGTCTCTCTCAAAATAAATAAATAAACACAAAAAATTAAAGTAAATAATTTATAGAACCCCAGGGTTGACTTAAATCATTATTATTGTAATGATACTTTTAATTGCAGGTGAGTTTTTGTGTATTGTTTGTTTGTTTTGGGTTTTTTGGTTTTGTTTTGTTTTTAGCTCTTGCACCTTTATACAACCTAAATCAATTTAGAAATTAAGTATGCTCCAGGGTGCCTGGCTGTGCTCAGTTGGAGGAACATACAACTCTCCATCTCGGGTTGTGGGTGTGAGCCCCATGCTGGGTGTAGAGATTAATAATTTATTAAGTTAATTAATAAATAAACTTAAAAAAAGAAATTAAGTATACTTTCTTATTACTAACTCAAATTAACTATATTAATTTAAGGACATTAGTTAAATTTCTGCTTATAACAAATATGATGCTGACTCTTCTGGGTGGATTCTTTGGCAGTCATCTGGTCTATCCTGCTGCATAGTGAATGGTGACTCAACTCTCTCACCATATTTACAATTTTCAACTTCTGTGAATCTTTGATTCATGCTGATGAACTTGACCTTCTTTACCTTTCACCAAGTGAGAACACATCATTTAGATTCCCAAGTCCATCTTTTTTCCTTTCTCTTTGACCCAAGGTGATTCCTGAGGGCAGGGCTTGTTGCTCAAACACAATGTGCACGGCTGCTGTGATGATCAAGGATATCCTTACATTATTTGTTTTCAGAGTATTGAAATAAAAACAACCTTAAGTTCTCACAAGATTTGTAAATTCTTTATACACCTTTATGGCTCTGCCCCCTCCTTGGTTCTTGCCCAGTTTACAAAACTGGATTTTCTCTTTCTAGTACTACTCTGCCTTCCTTTCATAGGACTCTCTCCATCTGAGACCACACTCTGTACTCCTAGAAAGGTTCTCATCTATTTGCAATGTTCATAACACCTGATAGTCTTGCACAATAATTAGAGATATTGCTCATGTAAACTCAAATAAAGGGGCTGTGGCTCCCTTTTGATATGGAGGACTTTGGGTCTCTGGAAGGTCAGAAACCATATTACAGATTTGTTTTCTAGAAATATTGTTTGAGAGGTTTGAACAGTGTGCTATAATTTTCCTTTTAATGTATCTTTATATTAGGTAAGCTTACCCTTATCCTAAGAGATTTAACTGAGTTTCTTGATGACTTAGTACAGTTATTAAC
This sequence comes from Hyaena hyaena, assembly GCF_003009895.1. Classification (NCBI taxonomy): domain Eukaryota; kingdom Metazoa; phylum Chordata; class Mammalia; order Carnivora; family Hyaenidae; genus Hyaena; species Hyaena hyaena. The sequence goes on along the minus strand of NW_024081250.1, from coordinate 1,050,194 downwards.
TCTCGTTAACTATAATTTCAGTTTTTAGAGGGGTTTCTTTTTTAAGATTTTATTTTTAAGTAATTTCTATACCCAAGGTGGGGCTTGAACTCAAAACCCCAAGATTAAGAGTCACATGTTCCACCTGCTGAGCCAGCCAGGCACCCCTAGAGGAATTTATGAGTACCATTCAGCACCCTGAACTTGGCCCTTGTGAAAGGCTCATGTGACTCCTCCATGGCCATCAGTCATATTTTTGAGAGACCCTAGATTTAAGATATAGCATTTATTTGTTCTCTTCTCTGCAGAATACACAGATAAATGCTTGTCTCTAAAATGTGAACATTTAAACTCTTTCCCATCTCTTGCTATTGATGGTGGTCCTTTATCCCCTGCCCCCTTCTTTTTTGGAATAGCTTAAAATTTTGCTAAAATTTTTCCTTGTGTTCATGATTATGTGTATATTCTTTTCTAGCAAAAGGCTATTTAGACATAATCCTTCATGTTGATTTTAAATGTAGAAAAATTTTGTGTTATTGAATTTTTAAGGGCACAGGGGTAGAGTTCTTATTCTTCTACCTTTCTACCGCTTTCTTTGAAACATCTGTTAATTGACAGGTTGAGGAATTTTTAGTGTGAGACCCAATAATTCCCAAGTAGTCTTTTTTGTAAGTACACTATAGCCAAAGCTTTGCCAATTAACATTTTACATTTGCAGATTAAAGAAAATGCACCGATGTTTTAATATGAATCTAAAAACCTTATTTATCTCTTCAGTGCAACCAGCTTAATTTGTTACATTTATGAAACTTTATAAGGGAATGAATATTGTCAGTTTATTATATTAATCATAATTATCTTTTTATTTTTGACTTAGCATCACAGATTTTCTATTTTTACTGTTTGTTGTTTGAGGTTTTGCTATATTTTTAATTTGTGTATCTACCCATGTCCTAGGTAGTGATCTATTCCTTTGACAAAAGTTTTTAGGTGTTTCAAAGTTTTAAATTTAATCTTTAGAATAAATTGATAGAGTTTGATATTAAAGCCGCAGAAATGGCTAATGGAAAGTGCAGTTAACTAATACGTGGATATACAGAGTCCTTACCTTGTAGTATGGAATATATTCAGCCTCTTCACTTAAGCACCTTACCATAAAATAGAGCCAAGGCAGCTGAACATGTAATCATGCTAAATCTGCACATGGAAAACAGTCATTATAAAGCAAATTTGAGGAAACTAAAGGAGAGAGTAGTGATGTGTGGATGAATGTGTTTGAGATGCAGAGTGGTTCTTGGAGAATGATGGGAAAGCATTTTTTAAAATCTCTGCCATGTGAAGCTTGACTTTTTTCCCCCGATTCATGTCACTGTGAAATTTAAAAATGAAATGGTTTATTATTGGGACTTGCAATACCTACAGATGTATAATATTGTGGCCTGAGGATGATGAGAAAATGGCCATTTTTTCTTTCCAGTTTTAAAAAATGGTTGCTGTCTTGAGCACTTGTGAATAACAGGCTGAATTTGACTCAGGAGTGTCTGACAAGGCAAGCTCCATGGACTGGGAGAACTCTAAGACAACTTGGAATTTCAAAACCGGTGGGTCTTTTTCTGGTAGCCTGGAGATTATCACAGTTAGCTGTCTTTGACCATTAGCTGTGTGCTGGACTTGTGCTAATTACTTTTCTTTTATTATCTTATTTAAGCTTTCCCAAATCACTATGAAAAGTCATTTATAGCTGAGAAAAGTGAGGATCGGAGAAGTGAAGTAATTTGCTTCAGGCTACACACCAAGAAATTAAAGATGTGTCTCCAACCAGATCCTTTCTATCCTTTTTTAAATGTTTTATTTTTTGTTTTTTGTTTTTGTTGTTTATTTATTTTTGACATAGAGACAGAGAGAGAGAGAGAGTAAATGGGAGGGGCAGAGAGAGAGGGAGACAGAGGATCTGAAGTGGGCTCTGCACTGAAAGCAAAGAGGCCAATGTGGGGCTTAAACTCACAAAAAACTCAAAAAAATGAGATCCTGACCTGAGCTGAAGTCAGACACTCAACGAACTCAGCCACCCAGATGCTCCCCTTTTTTTCATTTTTAAAAACATTATGTGTCACCTTCCTGGCTACAGTTACAAAATTGTTGCATTAACTGTCATGGAAGTGATTTCAATGATATGATGAAAGTGTTATAATATTAAATATATTCCTTCAAATATTCAAAATTGTTTTGCATATCTTCTGTGTACCCTTAAGTCTGGTCAGGAAGAGTCCCCACCCTCAGGCTCTAGAAGGCCCACTCTGGCCTTTGTCTGGCCTTCATCTTCTCCATGAGGGGAGGAGTCTGCAGGGTCAAGTGGAGGTACCCAACTGGAGCCTATGCTGGCATTCCAGGGTCCCCTTTGGGTACCCACAGGCCTGGGACCTCCCTTCCTAAATGACCCTGAGTGGTCTTTCAGGGTTTATGGGCATTTTTGCCAGGTCTGTTGCTCTGAGGAAAACTCATGCTACCAGTGTGTATACCCTTAGGCCTCAGGTTGCCGAGGGGCACCTATTTGTAAAAGTATAGACCAGGTATCAACAGACTACTGCCTGTGGGCTGCATCCAGCTAATGCTTGTTTCTATAAATAAAGTTTTATTGGAACACAGCCACACTCATCTGGTTACAGATTGTCTATGGCTGCTTTTGTGCTGGAATGCAGAATTGAGTAGTTGTGACAAAGACCAAATGGCCCACAAAATCTAAAATATTTACTATCTGTTTTTTTATAGAAAAAGTCTGCTGCCTCCTGATATATACAGAGGTAGTCTAGTGTGCAGGCTGCAGAGTTCAATGTGTGAGACCCCCTGGGCTGAGCTAGGGAGAGGGAGAGAGGGATGTTGACTGGGGACAGAACTGTCTTGATGCCATGTTTTGGCCAGAACTTTGAAGAATCCAAGGGTTCTTAGTTTAAGATTCAAACTTTACCTTTCACATTCTTTTAAAATTTTTTTTTTTTTTTTTGAGAGAGAAAGAATGAGAGAAAGTATGTGCATGCATGTCGGGGAGGGGCTGAGAGAGAGGAAGACAGAGAATCTGAAGCAGCCTTGGAACTGTCAGTGCAGAGCCCAATACAGGGCTCAAACTCACAAACAGTGAGATTATGACCTGAGCCAAAGTTGGAAACTTAACCAACTGAGCCATCCAGCTGCCTTTCACATTTTTATATTTGCCAACATAGGAAGATAGAATGCATTTTGTTTACCAGTTTGTAGCTTGATTTGTTAACTGTAAAATGTATGGATATGTGGTACTTTAGCCTCTATGTATAGTCTTGCTTTGGGCCCCAGAAATGTTAGAACAAAGGTTAAACCCTGGGGTACAGTGTAAGGGTTTAAAGTAGGAGGCTAGAGAGGCCTCGATGAGAAATCACACAAATTAATATGGAATAATAAAGTGAAGAAGGCTTTTGAGTCATATGTGGATTGTTCAGAAACCTTGCTCCAAGTTTCATTTGTCCAAATTAAACCAAAAATGCTGGAAACCACCTGCCAGCTTAGGGGCAAGTTCTAGGTCTTTCCTCCAGGGCTCCCCCACTTCTCTCCACTCTCCCTGTCTCCTTTCCTTACCCCTTATCCCAGAATTACATTGCCCGAAAGTGAGGGGAATAGGGACATAAATCCCTCACCCAAGCCCAGCGATGGCTTCTGTCCAACTCTTCTGCCATATGATTGCATCTTTGTGCCACAAGGTGTTGCTATTGAGACTCGTCTTCCTCAGACGGAAAGATACTGTTGTCCCCACTATCTGGTCCTGTAAGGGAAGGCCAACCTTAGTTTCCCAGTGGCCAGCTCAGCCACTGATGTGTCATGCATGCTGCAGTGTATGCCACTGATGTCTCAACCACATCTCAGCACTCATGGACTGTATTTGAAACATGAGGGTTTCCTTGTGGCCTCCATGTAGTGCAGGCTGGAAGTGCCAGGGGAGCAGATGTCTGCAAATTGTGAATGGCTACCGTACCCTTATGGAGGTATACTTCTGAGGCAGGCACTTCACTGTGTTTCAGAGCTCCTTTATCAGGACTTAACCCAGTTTCCTAGCAGAACTCTCCTCGAAAATGTACCCTATATTGACTTCCTTCACTTCTATGGCTTAGTGCTAAATTCCCTCCTGAGTGCTTCCTGGGATTACCTTCTAAATGAACCACCTGTACTCAAATCCTTGTCTCAGTGTTTTTTTTTTTTTTTAATATTTTTTTATTTATTTCTAGGAGAGAGAGAGAGAGAGAGAGACAGCGTGAGCAGGGGAGGGTCAGAGAGAGAGGGAGATACAGACTCTGAAATTGGCTCCAGTCTCTGAGCTGGCAGTCAGCACAGAGCCCGATGCGTGGCTCTAACCCACTAACCGTTAGATCATGACCTAAGCTAAAGTCGGATGCTTAACCGACTAAGCCACCCAGGCGCCCCTCCTTGTCTCAGTGTTTGATTGTGGGGAACCCTTCCTGGGACACAATGGGCCTTCTTATGAGCCATATCCTTGTACACAGCATTTATGCCCCACGACACAGACTCCAAACAGCATGGAGTGGTCTTAGGAGTTTCCCCCCTCACCCACATGTTTTGTCTATACATGCTTCTCCATGGCTCCCAGGTCACTTGTTTTGAGTCCCAATCACCAGCCTGGATACTCTCTTATCTTGAAGGAATTATTTTGTTTTTGGCAGCTGTAGTGTTGTTTGTAACCATGTTCATCTCCTCCCACAGAACACATTTACTCTGAATCCTGGGCTTTATGACTAGAGTGTCAGTGACTTTCCTCCCTGAAGGCTCCAAAATTCTTTGTGCATAGTGTTTGCTCTCCCTTATGGTTTCCTATTTTGCAAACCAAGGGTCTGAGGAGGTGCAATCTTGGTTGGGCCTTTCCTACCATGAAAAAAGAACATTATACTTTAAGAGAACATAGCCAAGAGACCTGATTTGGATGGAATAGACCATGTGGAGAGTATGCTATTGGATGTTCTGATCTAAGTGATGACTAGGAATGAGCCCTGCAGAGAGAATAGCACAGTTGAATCTCTGAGTCAGGAGGGGACTTGATACTACTGAGCATCAGAAAGAAGACTCAGGCAGAATCAGTGAGGAGAATGGCAAGAGAGGAGGCTGGAACTGTTGCCAGTGGCCAAATTGTGTATGGCCTCAGGCCATGGAAAGGATTTTGGTCTTTGTCCAAAGACAACTGGGATGCTTTGAAGGGTTTTAAGTGGGTCAGGGGAGATATTTTGTGTTCAGAAGTATACTTTAGAATATAATTTGTAAGACAGAAGGGGGAGTTTTAGAAAAGGAGAGATGCTTTGGGATGATATGGGAGAGCTGAAGCAAGAAGTTAAGTCAGTGCAATAGAGTGGTGATGGTAGAAGTGGAAACAAGGGAGCAGATCAAGATCGATTTTGGAGGCAGAATTGATATGGTTTGATAACAGACTTTAATTTTTTTAAATGTTTTATTTATTTCTAGGAGAGAGAGAGAAAGAGACAGCGTGAGCAGGGGAGGGTCAGAGAGAGAGGGAGACACAGAATCCGAAACAGGCTCCAGGCTCTAAGCTGGCAGTCAGCACAGAGCCCGACGCGGGGCTCAAACCCACGAATCGCGAGATCATGACCTAAGCGAAAGTCGGACGCTCAACTGACTAAGCCACCCAGGTGCCCCAGCAGAGGTGTGATAACAGACTTTAAATGGATGGTGAAGGAGAATGAATTTTCTTTAAAGATATATGAGTAGGAGTGGTAAAATTTAAATGCCTATAGGGGTAAGCATGAAAAAAGGGAATCAGACTGAATATAAAGTAATAGGGAGTAGAGAGGACTGTGGCATACTAGAGGGGGCATGCTCTCTTTTGAAGGGGTGGCCGCTGGTTGCCTCTAGCCAGTCGTTGTCATGTAGGGAAATGGGTTTGACATTGTCAGATGTTTGGATTTTTCAGGAGAAGCTAGATTCTGTATTTTAATGTGAAATGTCTATATTTCTATGTTGGCAACTAGACCAAAACTAAAGAACACTGTGCTGGCCATGTATAACATCTGTGGGCAGCATCTGGCTGCTGGGCAGCTGCTTTTTGCTTGAGATTTGTTCTACATTCTGTCATCTTCTAGAAGGATTTCAGAATTAACTGTAGTCCTGTGACACAAAATTTTTTTAAAAGTTAGGGATACCGAAAAGAAAAAAAAAGAGGATATTTTAATTTGGGCTAAATCTTGGGAGATACTGATGATCTCAGCTCACACGGTCTGTCAGCAGGGCTGAGGTGATGGGCTGAGGCTGACATCTGTGGAAATAAACTTAACCTAATTTAGAGCAGATAGCAGGAAGTGCTTTCGTCTTAAAATAGACCATTCCAGACCATGATAGTCTGAGACACTTGAGGTAGACAGAAATCAAGACTACACCTTTTTCTCCCCTGAGCTTACAGTTCAAGGGTCCATAAACCTTTTAAAGAATAAGTGGAAGAGTGTATATTTTATTTATGAATCCATATGCAATTAGAGGAAATATTCTTACAGGTCCATAACAGCATCTTTGATTTGATTTTGTGTGTGAACCTTAAATGGAACTAACCCCCAAACTTTGAAGTTTATTCATGAAGTGCTTTTGAAGTGAAAAGTGTCATGCAATGAATTTCTATGGTGTTATAGTCATCAACATTTGTCTGTTTCTATACTCAGTTTAATCTAGTTAATAATTTATCCTTCTTAGGATTGTGCATCACACCTATATAAGAAAGCAGGTGTTTTTAGGAGTTTACAAGAAAGCTCAATGATTTAGCCTATCTTGGCTTCACAACACTATTTAAAACAGTAAGATCTTAACTTTGGCCTGATTTCCTAAAATGCATTTATAGGTGGGTGGAAAAGCTTAGAAATGGTTTTCTTGAAGTCAGTCACAGGAAATAGAAAGCATTATTGCATTATTAATTGCTGAATAAAGTTGATCTCTTTGCTCTTTCTCAGGGATTCATTTTATAGAACTAAAAAAAATTCAGGATAGATGAGAATTAGAAGAATACAACCCAAAAAAACCTGAGTGTCAAAATAAGTACCTAAAAATATTTCAGGAGATTTAAACACAGCTGGGGGTGGGGGTGCGGGTTATGGGTGACTCAGTAGAACAAGTAGGACTCATGAGGCTTAGGAGGACATGACAGCCATGGGAACTCGCCTTGGCTTACCTTGTCAATTGGGCCTACCTCACCTGTGAAGTGAACATCACGCTATGTGCTACAGCTAGCTATAAGGGTGAAATTGTTCCAGGAAAACATTCTGCTCTTTATAAATCTGGGGAAAGAGAGTAATTCCCAAATAAAATGTTGGACCTATGTTGGTAATTATAATTTATTGTTAAGAAGCAGATGTATACTGATGAAGAAATTATTCTGTTACCATTTTGATGGTCTTTGAAATTCCTATTTGATTTAATAAGTTCTGTGGAATTGCACATAATGCATCTTGTCTGGTGTGCTCTTGGAGCAGGCAATATCCACCTGTTTCCTCACTTCTTAGACACACAGACTGACGATGATGGACCTGTATTCCTTTTGACACTTTGGCTTTTCTATTGAGTGTTTGAAAAATAAATACAGAATTGTATTTATTTCTTGTTCTAGTACGGTCAAAACTCCAACTAGTTATTATTTTGATCTTCTGTATTTCCCTTTGAGAGGTCAGTTCTGATTTTTTTTGGGTCACTTTCATGTCCTTGCCCTTAAAATAGTGCCTACTGCCTGTAACCATCTGCTCCTCAAACCTGGTTACATCTGAGATTAAGGAAACTCTAAGAAAGTCTATTCTAGAGGATAAAATTTCCATAGAAAGAAGCTGTGTTTCAGCATTCAACACTGGGAATTAGGCTGATGCTTAAAAAGTATTTATTATGTGAATGAATAAAAATATTCAGTGAAACATTTTCAGGACTTCTGAAGGGAAAAAAGATTCTCTTGTCAAATAGATTTGGGAAAAGCTACATTATATACTCACTACTGGAAGAGTCACAATAAACATTAGTGTTCTAAAGTCTCTGACACATCTTGGTGTAAAATCAAAACCCTGTTAGCCGTGTTTATCTGAACATTTGCCAAACTGTCGAGGAAGCAATGGCATAAAGCAGAACTGGTATAGCACACTATTGGTACTTAAATACTTATTTATTTTTATTTTTATTATTTTTAAAAATATAATTTATTATCAAATTGGCTAACATTCAGTGTGTAAAGTATGCTCTTGGTCTTTGGGGTACATTCCTATGGTTCATCACTTACATACAATAATACCCAGTGCTCATTCCAACAAGTGCCCTCCTCAATGCCCATCACCCATTTCCCCCTCTCCCCCACCCATCCACCCTCAGTTTTTTCTCTGTTTTTAAGAGTCCTTATGGTTTGCCTTCCTCCCTCTCTGTTTGTAACCATTTTTCCCCTCCTCCCTTCCCCCATGGTCTTCTATTAACTTTCCAAAGATCCACATATGAGTGAAAACATATGGTATCTGTCTTTCTCTGACTGACTTATTTCACTTAGCATAATACCTTCTAGTTCCATCCATGTTGCTGCAAATGGCATGATTTCATTCTTTCTCATTTCCAAGTAGTATTTCATTGTATATATAAACCACATCTTCTTAATCCATTCATCAGTTGATGGGTATTTAGACTCTTTCCATAATTAGGCTATTGTTGAAGGTGCTGCTATAGACATTGGGGTACTTGTGCCCCTATGAATCAGCACTCCTGTATTCCTTGGATAAATTCCTGGTAGTGCTATTGTTGGGTCATAGTGTAGTTCTATTTTTATTTTTTTAAGGGACCTTCATACTGTTTCCCAGAGCGGCTGCACCAGTTTGCATTCCCACCAACACTGCAAGAGGGTTCCCATTTCTCCACATCCTCGCCAGCATCTATGGTTTCCTGATTATTCATTTTAGCCACTCTGACCGGTGTGAGGTGGTATCTCAGTGTGGTTTTGACTTGTGTTTCCCTGATGATGAATGATGTTGAGCATCTTTTCATGTGTCTGTTGGACATCTGGATGTCTTCTTTGGAAAAGTGTCTATTCATGTCTTCTGCCCTTTTCTTCCCTGGATTATTTGTTTTTAGGGTGTTGAGTTTGGGGCATTCTTTGTAGATTTTGGGTACTAACCCTTTATCTTATATGTCATTTGAAAATATCTTTTCGCATTCCATCAGTTGCCTTTTGGTTTTGTTGCTGTTTACTTAAATACTTCTTTTTTTTTTTTCAAATTTTTTTTTAAATGTTTTATTTATTTCTAGGAGAGAGAGAGAGACAGCGTGAACAGGGGAGGGTCAGAGAGAGAGGGAGTCACAGACTGAAACAGGCTCCAGGCTCTGAGCTGGCAGTCAGCACAGAGCCCGACGCGGGGCTCGAACCCACGAACCGCGAGATCATGACCCAAGCGAAAGTCGGACGCTCAACCGACTAAGCCACCCAGGCGCCCCCTACTTAAATACTTCTTAACGTGTATTTACTGAATATGTAGAGCTACGATCCTGAGTTGGATAATTCAAGGATTTTTGATAGCCTTGAGAGAAGATGGTGGCTCTAGGATATATTGAGAGTAAATAGTAGAGCTGTGGAGGTGAAGTAAAGGTAAGGGTGGGAGTGTAAATTATTTCAACATTTCTGGGGGGATAATTTTTTTTAATGTTTTATTTATTTCTGAGAGAGAGAGAGAGAGAGACAGTGTGAGCAAGGGAGGGTCAGAGAGAGAGGGAGATACAGAATCTGAAACAGGCTCCAGGGTCTGAGCTGGCAGTCAGCACACGGCCCGATGTGGGGCTCTAACCCATAAACCATGAGATCATGACCTGAGCCAAAGTTGGATGCTTAACAGACTGAGCCACCTAGGCGCCCCTCTGGGGGGAATTTTGATAGTGGGTAGCAAATCTTATAATTCTACTTCCAGAACTTTATCTTAGGGAAATGATAAGAGATGTATACAAAGTTTTATCAATCAGAGTATTAATTATGATATTTCCATTTTTAATTTTTTAATTTTTGTTTTTTGAGAAAGTGGGGTAGGTGCAGAGAGAGAGGGAGAGAGAGAATCTTAAGTAGGCTACACACCCAGTGTGGCTCTTTCTCACAACCTTGAGATCATGACCTGAGCCAAAATCAAGAGTCAGATACCTAACCAACTATTTATAAAAAAAAAAATAAACATTGAGTAAAAGGAGAGTAAAAGACTTTATATAGACTATAATAACTAATTTTCTTTAAAATTACACACACACACACACACACACACACACACACACACTTAAAAGGAATTGGAAGCCACAACATTGACTTATTAACAGATAACTGCCTATCAGTGCCAGGATTGGGAGTGTTTTCATTTTCTTCTGTATGCCTATCTCTATTTTAAAAATTTTCTATAATCATCTATAAGTTGCTTTAACAATTAAGAAAACTGATTATTTATTGGGCCAATTAGAAAGTTTTTGACAAATTTCAAAAATTAGAAACATATATGTTATATTCCATGATCTCAATGCCAAAAATTAGAACCACTTGCCAAAATTAGAACCAATTAGCCAAAAACTTCTAACCACTCTGACATTTAAATACATCTTTCTGAATAATACCTGGGATAGAAAAAAAATAAAAAGGAAAATAACAAGCTATTTACATATGACAGGGGTTCTATACGTAAAATCCTGGAATATGCAGCCAATGAGTATAATGTTACATGGATTCATCAGAAAATATGATTGAAGATAAATGAAAATTTAATGCAAAAAGGCAAAGTACACACAAAGAAATTATTATTAAGGATAAAGAGATACTGATAAAATGAAAGTGTATGTAGTAGAATATATTTAGAAAACAAAAACTGTATCTTTAAAACACTGAAAAAGTAGACATACATTTGTCATATAGCCATCAAGAGAAACAGAAAAAAAATAAACATTAGGAATGAGATGGGAACATAACTGGAGATTTAAAAAAATTTCAGGAAAATTTCCACAGAGCAATTATCAGTTTCAACCTTACCAGTAAGGCTGAAAAATCTGTATGGAATGGACTATTGCTTAAGAAACATTTTAATGCTCATTGATACAAAATAGGAAACATACTTGAATAGTTCACTAAACATAGTAAAAAATAAAAAGGTCATCAATAGCGAAGCCCATTCAGTTTTATGGATGTGTTCTGGCCAACATTTCAGGGCTGGCGTAGTCTCTTATTATGCTAACTGTTCCAGAAAATGTGAAAAATAGAAAGCTTCTCAATCCATACCATGACACTATATAAATCTGAAACTAAACAAAAAAAAAAAGAAAAGAAAAGAAAAGAGAACCCAAGGAAACTGGGAGCTATTGTCAACATGTATTGCTCTTTAAATAAAGAAACATTGTTTCAGATAAATTACTCTAGGGGCAACTGGGTGGCTCAGTCGGTTAAGCGTCCAACTTCAGCTCAGGTCATGATCTCATGGTTCGTGGGTTCAAGCCCTGCGTCAGGCTCTGTGCTGACTGCCAGCTCAGAGCCTGGAGCCTATTTCCGAGTCTGTGTCTCCCTCTCTCTCTGACCCTCCCCTCTTCATGCTGTCTCTCTCTCCTAGAAATAAATAAAAATATATATAAAAAAAAGAAATAAATAAAACATTAAAAAAATTTCAAATAAATTACTCTATCTCTGTATATCGTATGTTATATGAGGTATGTTACATGTGTGTTATGTGTATGTATGTTTCCAAATGATCAGATCTACTTTTGTTGGTTATTGCAATTCTCCAAAGCCTGGGCCAGCTGTGCTGATAAAATCACCACAAATGAAATCTGTGTGGATATAGATTTTATTGAATTTGGATTGGGACCTCCAGCCTAGCTAGAGACCTCAGAAATATCTGCCTGTAAGACACAAGAGGAGAAGACAGGGAAAGAACAAGTTAGATTTTTATCACTTCTAGGAAGATAACTCTATACGTGGTCGCTCAGTTAGGACCTAGATTCCTAGATTCTAAGCATAGCAAAAATAACATGTTCATTTAACTGTTGAAATTTATAGAAGGAGAAAAAATATTTTCTTAAGTTCATAGTGAGGAACACCTACATTAAGAAAAAAAGGAAGATCTCACATGAACAACCTAACTTTATACCTTAAGGAACTAGAGAAAGAATAAGCTAAGCCCAAAGTTAGTAAGATCAGAGCAGAAATAAATGAAATAGAGACTAAAAAGACAATAGAAAAGATCTTTATTATAGAACATTTAACATATACAAATAAAAGGAAGAAAATGAAAACTGCTTGGAATTCTACCACTGTTAACATTTTTTTTAATGCTTAGTTATTTTGACAGGGGATGGGCAGAGAGAGAGGGAGAGAGAGAATCCTACACAGGCTTCATGCTGTCAGTGCAGAGCCTGACTTGAGGCTTGATTTCACACACTGTAAGATCAAGACCTAAGCTGAAATCAAGAGTTGGATGCTTAACCAACTGAGCCACCCCAACACCCCTGTTAACATTTTGATGTGTTGTTCCAGTCTTCTCTGTAAGTTAGTGTATATGTATGTGTGTTTTACAATGTGATTAAACCATAAACATGTTTTGTAGTCTGCTCCTAAACATAAACATGTTTTGTAGTCTGCTCCCCCACTTCTGACCTGATGAACATCTTTCCATCTCATTAACTATTCATATTATGGTCACATTATTCTACGATCTTTCTCTCTCATCATATATGTAACTGCTATCATTGAAACTGTTGATTCACTTTTCCTACATAACAGATTATTATGAAAAAAATCTTAGATACAAAATGATTTTTTAAAATGTTTATTTATTTTTGAGAGAGAGAGAGAGAGCACGAGCATCCACGCTAGTGAGGGGAGGGACAGACACAGAGAGAGACACACACAGAATCCGAAGCAAAGTCTAGGCTCAGAGCTGTCAGCATGGAACCAGATGCGGGTCTTGAACATGTGAACTGTGAGATCATGAGCAGAAGTCAGCCGCTTAACTGACTGAGTCACCCAGGTGCCCCCCAAATGATTTGTGTATTATTTCAAGTAAAACAAAATAAAGTTCTGAGCAACATAAACATATTTTTTCATTCTTTTTTAAACAGGAGTTTAATTCATTTTAGGGACTTTTTAGGGAAAGGAGGAGACTTTATGGAAAATATTTTTCATAATATATATGAGGACTCTTTAGGGTATAAATGACAGATATCCCAATTAGAATTGAATGGAATGAAAAAAGAAACTTCCCAGTGAATGCATCCATTGTCTGTTGCTCTAGAAGTACTGCAGAACATCCAACTGCAAAACATCAGTGACATACTAAGAAGTATTTTTTTAGTCCATGAGTGTATGGGGCTCATTGGATGTCAGCTGGATTTGCTCATGCATCTGTGGTCAGCTGGTGGTTGGCTAGGCAGCTCTGCTGATCTTGGCTGGGCTTGCTCAAATGTCTTGAGTTGGTTGGCTATTGGCTAGGACACCTTGGTTCTATTTTTTTTCTCATTTTCCAGCAAGCTACATTGGGCATATTCTAATTAGTACTGCAGAGGAAAATGATCAAGAGAATAAATACACAAGTGCTCCTTCAGGCTTCCTTTGCATTTGCTACCACCTTATTGGCCAAAGCAAATCATATGACTGAACTCAGAGTCAGATGAGAGGGCACTGCCAAGGACACAGATGCAGGAAGGGGTAAAGAATTGGGGCCTTTAATGCGGCCACTCTACCTGGCATGTAACTAAAGTGGCCTGGGGCAGATATGCCTTCAGTGACTGCTGGATCCAGGGTATCAAGTAATGTCACTTGGTTTGATTTCAAACTATCTAACATTTGGCTCTGCTTTGCTTTGCATTAGCTTCACTCCCAGAGAAGCCATTTCCTCACGGTAGTACTAAGTGAGTATTTGCACCTCAAAGCAAGTAAATTCTAGCTGAAAAAGAGCTTATGTTTTCCAATTGTTTCAGCTTACTTGTGGTATAAATCTTTTTGGACCAATGTGGGTCACATGCTCATCCCTAATGTAAGGTCACTAAGCTAGGCAGTGTTAGAGTGGAAGTCTGAATCTTGGTTTACCCCTCTCCAAAATCTGTGGTCTTAGTGTCTAAAAAGCTGAAGAAAAATGAAGTATATTACACATACCCTAAGAAGAGCAGGAGGCCATCATGGACCCCATTAAGGCCACGTGGGTCCTAACACTAAGGGGATAATCACAATCCTGTAAGCCAGTTACATAAAATTGTGTACCAAAGTGCTTGAGTAACCATGACAGAGAATTTCTACTACTTTTCTCTGGGGGGTATGGAACCAGGATATCTAACATGGTGTACTGTTCTTTCACCATTTCTGGATAGGTGTGGGGTAGGGTGAAGTAAATATTTGGGTCAACCAAAATGTAAAAGCAGTCCCACAACACCAGCCTGAAAGATGTGTGTGAAAGGAGAAAAAGACAGGATTGCTATTTTCTCTGGTAATAGCATTTGGGATCTGGCTAGATATATAGGAGTCTTGATGGTTGAGTCATCTCTTTTTCTTCTAGCTCCAAAATAACCAGTAGGTTCAAACTCCTGAGTTGATGCCAGTTGATTGGTGGTAAACCATCTAGAATGTTATGTTGAGAAGAGTTCCAGTCTTAGTGGAAATGAGGACTGTGATGGATTAGTGATGTCAGGAATGGGTACAGAATGGGGAAGTAAGAACATGCTTGACTGTTATTTGATATCCTAGGAATCAAAAGCTTCTCAGAGTCACTGTCAAGCTTCTCAGAGTCACTTGTATATGGGGGGGGAGGGGTTTTACCCCTAGGATGGAGTATTTTATAGTTTTCTATGATGAGGAATTCTATGGTGAATTTTCTGGAGGTCCCAACTGTCACTTAGCACAAACCAAAATGCGAAGCTTCATTTTCCTAAGGAAAAACAAGTTTATTTTTTGCTCTGAGAACTTTTGACCTTACTTGGGAGCAGGGTGGAAGAAATATACAAAATGTTTGCATGTAGTAAGTAAAGTGTGGGGTAATTTAAAAAAATGAATATGAGTGTGACTATCTGTTGTTCATGTATCTATCATTATCACCATTTTATCTATCAATGTATTTTTAAAAATATGATAGTTTGTTTTTGATTATCTTTTTTCTCATTTTTCAGATCTCTGTTTGGAGTCCTTTTCTGGTACAGATGGTGAAAAATATGCAGTGAAAATTCTGGCCAATAGTGGAAATACTGGCTTACCTCCCAACTTAGTATAGCATTCCTTCTCTTCAGTAGCACCTCATAATAGAAAAAAAATGTATGGAAGTGCAAGAACAATCACCAATCTGGAAGGTAGCCCTTCCAGATCTCCTCGTTTGCCAAGGTCTCCTCGTTTGGGCCACAGAAGAACAAGCAGTGGGGGAGGTGGAGGAACAGGCAAGACACTGTCCATGGAGAATATCCAGTCCCTTAATGCAGCCTATGCTACATCTGGACCTATGTATCTGAGTGATCATGAGGGGGTGGCTTCAACAACTTACCCAAAGGGCACCATGACTCTGGGAAGGGCCACAAATCGAGCTGTATATGGAGGCCGAGTCACAGCCATGGGGAGTAGTCCCAATATTGCTTCTGCTGGACTTTCCCACACAGATGTTCTTTCATACACGGATCAACATGGAGGTCTGACTAGCTCATCTCATCATCACCACCACCAGGTTCCCTCCATGTTGAGGCAGGTAAGGGATAGCACAATGTTAGACCTTCAAGCCCAGCTCAAGGAACTTCAGAGAGAGAATGACCTCCTCCGGAAAGAGCTAGACATCAAGGACAGCAAGTTGGGATCTTCCATGAACAGTATCAAGACCTTCTGGAGTCCCGAGCTCAAGAAGGAGAGAGTCTTGAGGAAGGAAGAGGCAGCCCGAATGTCTGTCCTCAAGGAGCAGATGAGGGTTTCCCATGAAGAAAATCAGGTAGGTTATGACTCCTCTCAGGGTTTTTCAGTCTTGGCCTCTCACTGAGTTAACTGATGCTTTGCAGATGGCACCACGACCTGTGCAGAAGGAAGTTTGGCATCATCAAGAAAGATACGACTTAGTGTGTGTTTGACTTGGAGACCACAAAAGAGCATAAGAAATATGAAATTATAGCTTGTGATCTTATTTTCCAATAACTTTTTCACCCTGTTGCTAAAGGGGAGGAATCATTCTTCATTGCCTAACTTTTGTACTTGGTTAATTTTTTTTTCTTTTTCAGCAGTAACAACAGCAGCTCAGATGTACTTCTCTCTGCATAGAAGAGGAAAATGTCAATTTTTGCAAGAGTAGACACTTTAACAGCAACATTTAGAGAGCCGCATTTGATTGGTGAATTGATTTATTTTTGAAGCCACAGCAGCTTTATTTCTTTCTAGAATGAGTGGAATTTATTCTCTAAATAACAAACCAGACATTACATAGCACTGGGTGCAATGGGGTTGGTATCATGTTGGAGAAACACAGTAAGTTTTAACTTGGTCTTTCTTTTATCCATTCATACTAAATAAGCATGTACTGTGTGCAAGTCACTGTCTTACTCTTCTGTGATCTATCTTCCATGCCATAGCAAGATTAGTTTTCCCAGTGTCTACTTGCATTATATGCCATTTCTCTGTTTTAAAGCTCTCAATAATTACGTATTGCCTTCAGAGTGAAGTCTGCCTCTTTGGCTGAGCCGACAGCACTATCAGCTGGAAGGCCCGAGCAAGCCTTTCCAGCCTTATCTCATATGTCCTTTCTGCACATTTCCTATGCTACCTGCACTGTACTTGTTAATTCCTGCACATACTCAGGATTTTCCACCTTTGTTTCTTTGCTCTTTCTGTTCCCTTTCACTAATGGCCTTCTTAGCACCTCCTCTCCCTTCCCCTTCCCTTTCAGGGCCAGCCAATCTCCATTTCCAAATCCTACCTATTCTGTGATGCTCATTTATCTGCTGCCATTTTCATAAGGGCTTTGGAGTCTGACATGCCTGGGGTTAAATCCCAGCCTTACCTCTTACTAGTAGTGAGGTAAGTGCTATGAGATGGGGAATCGAGAGCACTGTGCCATTTGGATGAAAAATTCCCAGATATCATTTAACTTTCTGTAGAAATTTGAGATAATTCTAACTTGGCTGAACTAGTGATTCTTCAATAATTGGTTTGGATGTTGGCCTAACAAAGCTCTCTGCCTTTCTTGGGGTTATCTGCTGGCCCTCCTGTTTCCCTGGATACCACTCTTTGGAGTCCAAGTATCTTTAGAAGCATTGCTGATCTGTATGAGAATCTGCTCTTTGTCCTACTTCTATGTGTAGAAAGCAATCACCTTATCCTTTTGACTATGTGACAGAGCCTTTGTTGGTTTTCAGGTGTGGAAACGTGGTTTTTAGTTAGAACAGAAAGTTTTGTTCTTCAATCTTAAATCAAATTGATGCTCTTCACTATCATTTCTGCTTTTCCCCCCGACTTTGCTTGTTCATCGTGTCCTTGTGAACCTCTTACTGCTATATGGATTTCCCTAGTTCTGTACTGGTTTTCTTTTTTAGTTGCTTTGGAAAATGGTTACAGCAGTTTAGGAATGATGTAAGTAGTGACAAAAAGTGTGAAAGCCATTCTTTAAACTGTCAGCTCCAAAGTTACTTTTACCCTATGCTCCTACCATTAAATTTTTTTGAGCACAGACCCCAACTTATAAGTGTATATTTATTTATAAATTACATGATGTGCTATTATGCCAATATATTATGTGTCTATTCTGACATTCACACAGATGTAAATATGGAAGTGATAACACAAAACAAATAATATATTGAGGTACATTTTAATGACACACAAAACCTTTTTGCTATTGTAAAAACATTTTAATCCCCTTGTCTATTTCATAAGGGTTAGTTTAGTTTAAAGTAGAAATTATCCATAGTTCTACTTAACTGTCCCCTGTTGCTTTAAGCCAGAAACAGTTGAGTACTTGAGGGTGCTCCCAGTACCCCTTCCTAGTTCTGGAAACTACTATGATCACAGGCTATGTTGGGTACTATGGGTGCCATATGACCATGTGACATATGATCCAGTAAGAACCTCAGTATTAATCTGTGTATTAAATATAAGTAAAATCTAATTATTTTCTTTTTTAGGTTAAAAATATAAAAGGAGGAAGAAGCACGGAGAATTTGAAAAGTCAATTTGCTTGCAATATGAGGTAGTATTACAAAGTAGAGAATGTAAATATTTACAAAAAGCAAGTTATTTTTTTTAACAACCTCTTTTTCTCCTCTGGGAATTCTGTCAGGGTCCCTTTTAGAGGTATATGAGTTCTGTTGGTCAGGATGGGGTAGATCTTGCTGCAGTAATCAACATACCGCAAATCTGAGTGGCTTAACACATCAAGATTCCTTTCCTATTCACCTGAAGTATGAAGTAGGTCAAGTGACTCTCCAGGGCAGCCCTCCTCCAGGCAGTGACTCAGGATCCAGGCTTTCTGCATCTTGGCACATGGCTTCAAGAGTTGCTACACCAGAGGAAGGGAGTGCCTGGAGATGGCACATTGGCTTCACAACTCCTTGGACTGGAAGTGACACGACTGCAAGGAGTTGGGAGGTATAGTCTTTGCCTCTTTCCAGGAAGGAGAGTCAGATATGAAGGAACACTGGAAATTTCTACCAGTGGAGTTTTTATGTTTGTCAAAAGATGGAGCTAGATGGAATAAAGTTTGGGGAACAATCCAGATTCCTGCTATTGCTGCTGTTTCTGTTATTACTGCTACTGCTACCAATAGACATCTATTGGAGGCTTACTATGTGCCAGGCATTGTTCTTAGAGCTTTGTGTACATTATCTTATTTAGTGTTTACATCAGTCACCTGAGGTAGGTGTTAGACTTTTTCTCATTTTACAGATGAAAAATAAATGTTGGGAGAATAAGCAGCTTGCCACGGTAGTAAATGAGAGAGCTGGGCTTTAAGGCTTGGTATAGTTTATGCCAATGTCTAAGACTTTAGGTTCATTGACTCCTTGGAGAATCACTGAGCTATAATTATAATCTTATGTGTTATATGTGTTAGATGTGTTAGATGAAAAAAATGACTAGTTCTGATAAAATGATTAAGAATGCGATTTAGTTTAATTGGGATTTTTATTCTTAATTAGGAATTTATTTCTTTTTCCCAGAAGTGTTTTTTTTTTGTGCTGTTTAGAGTTTCTGCCATTTACCATAACTGACTATAATTTCCCTTCAGAGAAAAAAATCATGGAAACTTTTTCTGTATGGAAGAAAAGAAAGTAAAGAAGATAAGGGACATTTGATTGTGGTTTTGTATGCACAACAACCAGAGACTGCATCTACAAATGTAGTTCTACTGAAGGGTATCCAGATAATTAGAAATTCACTAACCTAAATTCAGGTGATCTAAAACCATTTGAACTATACTATGTGAATACAAATGGGAAGCAGATCCATCATAGGGTGGAGGTGAGGCAGCTCAAAGTGCTCTCATATATGAAATTCATGGTTCTGTGAATTTAATGCTTACTAATGCAAACCTTTCACCCTTATGTGCAGTGTTGAAGAGGGTTCCCACTCATGAATTGTTTTGTGGTATATTTTGAAGATCTAGTGGTTCTGTCCAAGGGAGCTGAACCCAACTGCAGATCAAAGGGAGGATGTTGAGCATCCTCTCTGTGTTATAGGAAGCACATGACTGTTGGAACCTTGGAGACAATGGGTAGGTGACTGTGACCAAAATTTCTTATGTGCAAAGAGTAGATACTCAGGTTCCTGGATGGATATTTCATCTCAGACTACCTCCCCACTCCTATTGCCCAGGTTTTCTCCCAGGCCCTACTTCTCAGCCACACAGAGCTGCATGAATAGAAGTATATTCTATTTCTAAGAGTTACAGTATTGGCAGTTGGCATCATTGGTATGTTTGAATAAACTGGAGTACATGGGTGCCTAGTTACTCTTATGTTATCATTTGTACATTTTATTTTTACTTCATCATGTACTGTCTTGAATGGAAGGAGAGGGTAGTAGAGTATTACAGACAGTTAATCTTTGGAATGATGTGAACTCAATGTCAAACCTGTAGAATGATTTGGGGAGAGGTGAGAGGAAAAGATATGGAGTGGATGTTTGTCTGCTACTTGAGGCAGCCTCCTTGTTATTTGTAATTCCTAAGGGGTTGGGGGTGGATTTTGGGGGCAGGAGAATGCAACTATTGGAAAGTAAAGTGACCTAATTTTCTCTAAAAGATTATATGATTGTCTTTTCTTTATAGCTCCTATCTATTTACCTGTGTGATAGAGATCACAAAGGGAAAACATGGTAAAGGAGAAATTTTCAGAAATTTCATAAGGACTTATGTCTTATAATTTGATGCATATAAGTTATTGACTTTTCATATTCCTGGATTTTTTGCAATAATTAATTTTATATTTTTAATAGATTACTTTTTTCCAAATTATATGTATATTAAACAATTTTGAGCATTTTCCTAATTTGCACAAGGCTGGCCAAGGATCTGCATGAATATAAATAGCATCACACGCTGGGAGATTGTACTAGATCTAATATTTACCCATCTTGTGAGTGCAGAAGTGGGACAAGGTCATTGGGAAATGTAACCTAAGAAGTGTAAGTAAACCTGCCTGGGGAGTTTTACAGCTTTTAAGCAATGGTTATGTGATAATTTCTATTTCTGGCTTAACACAATAGGAAATAATCTTCTCTAAATCAATATTATTATGGGTTTTTGATGAGTTTTTGAGTTAGTTTCAATGTATCGTTTATTGGTTCTCATTTTAAGCCTGTAACTTGAAAAGGTCGAGATGGATCACATTTCTGTGTTTCTTTTATCATTTTGTTTTGTTTGTATAACTGTGGGGCCATTTGTATGGGATCATTAAACTGTTTTAAAATGCTCATTTCACTGGGCATGTACAGATATGAAGAGTAGGTGATAGAATGAATTCTATCTCCTATTGGGAGAGTGGCAAGGTAGCTGCATTGTGAGGGGGTATCCACTAACAGTTAAATACAGCTGTAGTCACCTTGAATACTGGGTGTTTGTGAGATTAATGCCTCAGCCATGGAGTGTCCAGATCTGTCCAGTTTGTGGATGGGACTTAAATATATTCACTACTGAGATCTGTCTTATCCCTGCGCCTTTTTTCAGGCTCCATTCCTTCTGCTACTTTAAGTTTGAGATCCATTAATCTCCCAAAGCCAGTTTTCCAAAATGTATCCAGGAAAACAACACTTTTCAGATGGGATTTTCTGGTCAAATAAACTTGAGTCATGATATACTAGATACTTCTATCCTGGAAATTAAGAATGCTTATGTAATGGATTGAATTATGTTCTTCCCAAAGAGATATGTTGGAATCTTAATCCCCTGTAACTCATAATGTGATTTTATTTGGGAATAGGGTTTTTACCGAGGTAATCAAGTTAAAATGAGGTCATTTGGGTGGATCCTAACCAAATATGTCTGATGTCCTTACCAAAAGGGGAAATATATGGGACACCTGGTAGCTCAGTTGGTTAAGCATCTGACTCTTGATTTCAGCTCAGATCATGATCCCACAGTTTGTGAAATCGAGCCCCATGTTGGGCTCTGCACTGATAGCAGATTCACCCTCTCCCTCTTTCTCTGCCCCTGCCTCCACTCATGCTCTCTCTCACTCCCTCTCTCTCAAAATAAATAAACATTAAAACAAAAAACAAAAGGGGGAAATTTGGACACAGACATAAACATGCACAGAGGGAAGACCACGTGAAGAGACAAGGAGAAGATGGCCATCTACAAGCCAAGGAAAGAATCCTGAATTCTTCACTCACAGTCCTCAGAAGGAAGTAACCCTGGTGACACTTTGATCTTGAACTTCTAGCCTCCAGAACTGTGAGACAATACATTTCTGTTGTGTAAGCCATCCAGTTTGTGCTATTTTGTTACGGCAGCCCTAGCAAACTAATATAATATATCCCCATGTGAAATGAAATGCTCTAACTCTTACAGTTAAAAAAATTATTAAGTTTGCTTAACCTCCAAAAGTCCATAAAACTTTATCTTAAACCAAGCATCTATTAAGCAGCGATTGTTGCAGTAATGGTGTGTAACAAGCCATTACAAAACCTACTGTCAAAAAAAACCAAGTATTTACCTCTCCCTCACATATCTGCAGGTTGGTTGCAACTTAGCTGAATAGGGCTACACTCAGGACATCAGGCTCTAGGCTGAAAGTCCAGTTCAAATATATACTATGTGTATTCATATTCTTCTTGGAATAGAAGCTTTTCATGAATTCATCTTATTGTGGGTCACAGATGGCAAGTGTCCAACCAACCCACATAAACACATTTAAAACCTGTGTTTATATCAAGTCCACTAATATTCTGTTGCCTAAAGCATGTTACGTGGTCAAGCCCCAAAGTCAGTGGGGTCAGGGGATTGTACTTCCTGCCAAATCACATATATATGTATAGGTATATGTATATATATATGTATATATCTGTTATTCTGTTCTATATGTTAACATATATGTTATTATTATAGGTATTTTGTTTATATATTTTAAATAATCCCATTTGTCATAAACTATAAATATTCCTAGAACTAAAGGCCACACTTTGAGAAAGGCTGCTTTAGGAGTAGCTCTAGAAGCAATATATTAAACTTTGAGACCTGTGAAGGTAGATGAGCACTTTCAGTGTGGTGAAAGGCTCCTTCAGTGGCGGGGCCTTCCAGAGTGTCCTAATGATGCCTGTTTAATGGCCCAGTGTCAGGCTCCTCCCTTTCTATCTCATGTAACTGAGCAATGAAACCCAAGTGGGTATCTGAAAGATTCTGGAAAAGCTTTTGTTTTCCTGATAAAAAGAGTAAATGTATGTCACCAGTGGTGCTTCTTCCCACTCCTTCCTGTCTTGAGTGTTGATATGTTGCCTGGAGCTGCGTCAGCCATATAGTAACCATGAGAGAAAGGCCAAGTCAAGCACAGAGGCATACGTCCTGCCATCTCTGAGCACTTGTCCAGACCTCTAGTCATGTGAGAAAATAGCCCCTCAGAGTTTAAGTAACTGTTGGTTGGGTATTCTATTATTTGCAGCTCAATACCTTCCTAACTGATAAAAGAGAAAGTTATTAGTTGAAAACTATTATTCATAATAATTATCAGTCATGATAACCATAAAAATAGGTGTATTTCAGGAGCTGAAATGAGACCTTAACGGAACTTACACATAAGACTGAAGAAAAGTACTTATTAATTGTATTGGGCAACAGTCTCACAAAAGCACCTCAAAGCCTATCTAAGCAAAAAAGGGGGATTTATTAGTTCTTACAATGAAATTGCAGAAAGGCTAAGATGTTGAGCTTGGGGTTAACTGGATCCAGTGCCTCAAACTGTAACAGGATTTTGTCTCTCCTCATTGTTTCATCTCTGGTTCTTGATCTCTACCTCTGTGTGTAACCCTCATTTTTGTCTTTCATGTGGAGGGTGGTCTTGGCTGCCAGTACCCCAGGGTCATAACTGAAGGGTTAAGAGATCCCTGTCTTCACTTCCCATTTGGAAAATTTATTGAAGGATTTTGGTCCTGCCTTGGTCATATCCTGTCTCCAGGACTTGGTGAGTGTGTATTGCTGGGGCAAGGGGCAGGTATGTGAGAAGGGGTTACTATGACTGGTGAGTCTATTAGACTTTAGGGAGGGGGCTGTTCTTTTTTCTTTTTTTTTTTTTTAAGTAGGCTTTATTTCAAGTATGGGGCCTGATGAGGGGCTTGAACTCATGACCCTTAGATCAAGACATGAGCTGAGATCAAGAGTAGGATTCTTAACTGACTGAGCCACCCAGGCACCCCGAGGGGCAGTTCTTTAAAAAAACTGAGATGAAGGGCAAAGGGATGCTGTAGGACAAAAACAGATGTTCAGTGCACTGACTTGAGCTGTCCTTACTTACCCTCTTTCTTCAAATATTTTAAGGGTTTATAGTCATATTAAGAGCCCTGAGAGATTAAGTCAATCAAATATCATATAGGTATATAACTTTTTTTTCATTGTAACTCTTATTTAAAGCATGAGTGTTTATGTATGCCTTCCCCAATGTTACATAGGTGAACAGATTTAGAACTGGGTAGTATAAACCTGTTTAGCACCATAGTATAATTTGGAATGCTTAATTTTAGAAGGACAACAACAACAAAAAGTCTACCTTCCTCATCTTGAAATAGTCTTCCTCAGCTCTTCAGAGTACTGTAGCTTTTGTCTACCTTTCCAGCAAGGTGGAAAACCTTTTGTCCAGATTTAGGCAATGACCTACTTAGACTAAAATCACAATTTTAAATGGCTTTCATGGGTAGGTGAAAACTTCCTTTGGTTCTGAAGATAGATGAGATGGCACAGAGCCAACAGTTGATTTCTTTCTTTGCTAGAATGTAGGAGAATGATTTGAAGTGAACTACACACATCTTTGTCACAGATGTCAGCTGGTTTTTGCCTCCGTAATCTCTTGCAGTCAGCCCTAAGATCAGCCATGTGCACTGCATTAGTAGCCCTAAAGATTTTTATTCCCAGGTTTTATTTTATGAAAGACTTGGCAAATGGGGGGAGGAATATAAACATTCCTGTACTCAGGGTGAGTTAAGTGACTTCCATCTTCCATTTTCTCTCTGGATCACTTTATTTTGGCGATGGGATAGCAACAACACAAAAGCAACTAGAGAAAATGTTTTGGAATATTTCAATGAATAGATTATCTTAATTTCACTTGTGCCAAAGGCACTTTTTGAAACCAAGCTCCAAGTGGGGAAGGAAGAGGAAATGGTCACCCCCCAAAACATTGCCTAATATAATTCCCTGTAGAAAACATCCTCAGAGAATTTTAAGAAGCAAGTGTATGTTGACAGAATAAAAGTAACAGAGTGATTTTATCGGCCAAAGCAGATGGGGTGGGTTCTGAACCTAGCCTCAACTGGCCAAAGTGCAATTTCAGTTTCTATAATTAGTTGCAGGTGGAGCTCTTGTGTTGTTTTGGTGTCCACTGACATCTGTGTGCAAATTCCCACCACCCCCAGTTGGCATTTGGACTCAATAAGTGGTTTTGGCTTTGCAGAAATATGGAAAATTGTAAATCTATTTCACACACACATAGATAAAGCTGCTCTGAAGGTCAGGTTCTGAAAGCTGTGGAAAGCATTTTCAAAAGTTTGGGAAGTAGGTTTTAGGCAGTATGGGCATGCAGCCAAGAGCTAGGGCAGCTTGACAAACAGAATTCTGGCACGTGCAATTTCTTCTGTTTTTCCATGAAGCCAGCATTTGATTGTATCCTGGAACTGATGTGCAGCCATTTTGTTTTTTAGTGGGAACATTCTGGAGAGAAAAAGTACAACTACTTCCTGTCTTATAATCCCATAGCTTGGCTTGTACTGTCTGGTTTGGCTATATACATTGATCAAATTAACTTACTTGTTCTCAAGTGAGGGCAATTTGCCTCCCAAGGGATGTTTGGCAATGTCTGAAGATATTTTTGGTTGTCCCTACTGGATGGGATGACATGCAGTGAGTAGAGGCCAGGGATGCTGCTAAATAGCTCAAAGTGCATAGAACTTCCCCCTACAGTATCTGGCCAAGAATGTCAATAGCTACAATGATGAGAAACCCTGAGTTAGTTGGAGGATTACTATCTTTTCATTTTATTTATTTATTTATTTATTTATTTATTTATATTTATTTTTGAGAGACAGAGAGAGACAGAGCAAGACAGAGTGTGACAGAGCACGAGCAGGAGAGGGGCAGAGAGAGAAGGAGACACAGAATCCAAAGCAGGCTCCAGGCTCTGAGCTGTCAGCACAGAGACCAATGGGGCTGGAACCCATGAATTATGAGATCATGACCTGAGCCGAAGTCAGACGCTTAACTGACTGAACCACCCAGGCGGCCCTATATCTTCATTTTCTTAATACTTTGCCTACACTCAATTCTTTCACTTTGTGATGACCAAAGTGTATATATTTATGTAAAAATGTTCATATAAAAGGTAAACTTGATTTATCACTTTCATCATTTTGTGGAAAAGGATTAATTATGAATGATGTCTTTTTTTTTTTTAATCTTGACCTGAACTAGTAACCATGAATCTTCAAATGCCTTGATTCTTTTAGAGGTAGACATTTGGTAAATAGAGATTCATCTTTTTTTAAGTTTATTTATTTATTTATTTATTTATTTTGAGGGAGACAAAGCGCAAGTGGGGGAGGAATAGAGAGAGAGAGAGGGAGAGAGAAAATCCCAAACAGGTTCCACATGGCCAGCACCGAACCAAACATGAAGCTTGAACCCATGAAGCTGTGAGATCATGACCTGAGCTGAAATCAAGAGTCAGACACTCAACTGACAGAGCCACCCATGTGCCCAGATAGAGATTAATCTTTTAAGGAAAGAGACAACCCTTTACAAAAATGAAACCTATTTTTTAAACCATCATTTCTTTACACCTTAATGTGTTTTTATGGTGTTTTTTGACTATGTCTGACATTGATTTTGGAAAGGGAAGGGAGTATTTTTGAGCTTCTACTTTGTACCAGGAATTTACTAGTTACTTTCCATGTGTGTGAGCTCAACAGTCCTGCAAGACACATGGCACCCTCATTTTATAGATGTGAAACAAGACATGGAGATTAAGTGGCCTGAGGTCTCACCATTAGATAGAGCTGCAATTTGAATCTCAGGTATGCTTAGTTTCAAAGGTGTGCTCTTTCTATTGTCTTAAAGGGGGAAAACAACAGATTTGCTTGAAAACCAGGGAATTTGGTGTGGAAATGGAAGCCCTAATGTAGTATGGAAGTAGGAATGCGCTGCTTGAGGGTGCTGTCAAGGAGTTTTATAGAAAGGACAAAAACCCAGAATGAGGAAGGGTGCATGTTGTCAAGAGAAACAGAGGAGAGAGGGCAAGCAGGAAGGAGCAAATGCATCCTTCGAGTACATGAGCAGAGAAGGATGCCAAAGGAAAACTATCTTGGAAACCCACTGAGAAGGATGGGAGGAAGCAACTCCCAAGAACTGGCTGGAAAATTAAAACTGCAGGTGGCAGAAGAATGAAAGATTATCTCTCAGGATGTTCATTAAAGGTCTGGCAGATCCATTTAGTGGTTATGGCTTTGACAAATTGACTGGATCTGTAAGAGCAGGGCTTCAGGAACGGGGAAGTTCTTTACTATGGATTATTGTACGTCAGCAAGGATGGTCTCGTTAATCCAGTTAGAATTCTTCCCAAACTTGCCTCTATCTACAGGAACTTAAAGATACATGGACAACTTCCTGGTGTAGGGGTCCCTCAGCTGGAGCTCTCAGTGTCCTTTTCAGGTGGTTTCTGGCCTCACTGGGGTGGTCACACCTACTTAGGATTTGTTTTTTGAATTGTTCCAAATCTTGTGTCTCAAAGTCAGATCTTTCCTTCTTGGGTCCCAGCGATCCTTATTTCCACCTTTCCCAGCAGCTTTCCCCTATGAAACCTCTTCTTTGTTCTTTTTGAGAAGCCAGCTCATTTATTTACTAATTGATTTAACCACTTACTTAAGGGAAAATGTAGGTACAAGTAGCAGAAACCCATTCAAACATGTTGAAGGGGAAAAGAAAGGGATTTACTAGGAACATATAAGAGTTCTTTTCTGACCCTCAGTGTATATAAGGCAGCCAGGTGTTCTGGGGCACTGGAATCAAGTTAGTTGGAAAATAATCAGAAATAAGGACAAAGTCAGTTTTTCTCTTTCTCTCTCATGTCTCTCTTATTTCCCTCTTGATATGTTTTTATATGGTGCTTCTGAAAAAGTGGCCACTCAAGGAAAGCATCTTCTCCATTCAAGTCCTTAATCGAGACTGGCTAGAGTTGGTTGGTTTCAATTTCAAATTCAGAGAACCAAAAATTTGATTGGCCCAGCTTGAATCCAGAGTTCGTGCTAGGTCCAATCAGCTGTGGCTAAGGGAATCATGAGATCCACAGTCTCTCAACGGAGCTATAAAAAGACTGCTGAAAACAGGGCATGATGGGTAGATTCTCTAACAAGGGAGCATATGGGTAAGGTGGTAAGGAGGAAAGGACAGCCCTTGCTGGGAAATACATTTGTGCAATAGATAAATGGAAGTTTGCCTTATTTCAGTTTTTAAGAAGACCATGACCCAAAGGAAGTTAACTACTATCACCTGTCTATAGACAGCTATTTCAACAGCAACTTTAGTAGACTTTTGGGATCTCTGGGCTTTCTCATCCATGTTGTCAATCTCTACTTCTGATTTTGCCCACTGAAGAAATTCCAAAGGTGGTATTAACTGACATGAGGATCAATTCATGCTGTCTTATCTTAGTGGATCTGTGCAGTTTCTTTATATAATGTCAGATTGCATCCTCTATGGAACTTTAAACAATTCTCCACTTTTTGTAAGCTTCCTTAGTCTCATTGGAAAATTGGGTCTCCAAAGTGGATGAGATTATGGTGCCAGTTACAAACTTTTAGAACTAGGCATTTTATAATCTGGCATCTTCTATTTTAAGTTACAGCAGTTAGTTTGAGTTCTAAAAAGTTTTGTCTCCTGAGCATATATTATCTAAAAAGGAATTGAAAAAAATTAAAATTCGTCCCTTGGATGAGCTTTCTGAAATATCCATGTAAAGTAATATAAAAGTTCCCAAAGAATCCTGGAACCAGAGGAATAAGTAAATATATGAGATGGAAAGTTGGACAGTGCACATGATGACCACATTTAGAAATTGCTCAAATTTAGAAATGTAGCAAATAATAAAGTTTGCTTTCTCAAAATTTTTAAACTTCTGTTTGTGGTTTTCAACTTTGGGGAGCCATGTACTTTTTTTAGGAGCCAATGAAAACTTACATTTTCCCTAGAAGAATGTGCATAACCTGAATTGTGCACAACATTTCACTTCCTTATCTCTGCTCTGAACCCCAAGAGTACCTGAGAATATTTAGGTAAAGCCTCTGTCTGGATATTGCCATTTAATATTACATATTGCATATGTATTAGGAGTAGGTAGTTCCTGGCAGTAATGAAATGAATGAGCTCTAGGTAATGTATGACATGTCTTCACCTCACTGCTCTTCAATTTTTGCTGAGAAGTAGGGGACATGTGCCAGGATTTTGGTGACAGTTGAAGGTGTGTACCTTGGTATGGTGGAAAGTGATAGATGGACAGTACCCATTCACTAAAAATATTCAAATACAATATCCTAAAGGTGATAGATTTTAGTCCACCCTCAGGAATAAGTTATCCCAGAAGAGTTTGCATGGTGTTGGGTGTCATACTTAAGTATATGTTTAAATATTTTCATTACAGATCTTTGTTTGGTTCATTATGTTTATCTTGGGATACCAACACTCCTAGTTCGCCACAGATAATTCTATTTCACTTTTTTGTGATTACAAATAAAATTGAACACTGCAAACCAAATTATGCTGTAGGCATTTGTGATAGTGCAAGAAACAAAAGATTTTTGGAAATTACTAAGTAAAGGTAATTGGGTACCTACTGTGTTCCCAGTAACAGGTTAAGGGCTGAAGGAGACTAAAATGTAAGACACATTTACTATCCTGTGAAAATCATTAGAAACCTATTTTTTTTCTATGTGGAATGTGACTAAGGAACATAGCAGTCACGTACCTTACTTTTGATGGACAGTTTACTCTACCTTGGAACTTGAGCATGAAATTTAGGCTAGGGAAGAAAGTTTCTTGCTCAATTTACTTACCTTTCTGAGGAGAACCCTTGATAGGAGCTTTCTCTCTTTTCTGTGGAAGCCTAGCCAGAGCCCAGGAGAGTGGGCTCAACATCCTCCCAACAGCCAGATAGTGTAAGGTTTCTTGAAAGGGTTGGGGAGAGGGAGTTAGAGAAAGTCTGGGCTCTTCCCTTTCTCAGGCAAGCATGTGAGTCTGTGAATCACTTTTCCATCTAGAACACCCACCTGACTACAATATGTTCCCTTGATAAGAATAAAAATGATCAGTATAGCTCGTAAAGCACTTCCTACGTATATCCTAAATGAGATAGTGATATTTCAAACACTGTGCTGATGGGCTCACATATGGTATCTCATTTAATCTTCATGATGACCCTGTGAAGTAGGTACTATTAATAATATCACTATTTCATATGCGAGTAAGGTAAGGCTAGAGGAGAGATCACTTGTCCAAGGTTATAGTGAGCAAGCGGCAGAACTGGAGTTGAGTCCAGGCAGACTATGTCTAAAGTTGGTCTTTAGTCAGTCAGCCCTGACTATGGTATAGAGTGGCCATTCCTGTGTACACAAGGTGATCTTAGGACGGGCATGGAGTCTGCATTACACAACTTAGAAGCCCAAGCCACTGGGCTTTCCAATGAGAAAGTCATTGCCTTTCCAGATCTCATCCAGTACTTCTAATGAACTTCAATGAGAAAGTCTCAACTTGGTATGAGTCTTGACCACCTTCTTAACACCTATTAGGTGTTTCCTGCCCATACTGTAAGATGTGGAGTGACGTTCCTAAACAATGCTTGTATTGTAATCTGGCAGCCCCAGTTTTACCCTTTGTATCTGATATGCTCTCCATTCAGAATTTCTGTGAGCAGACTGGTAATGTGGCCTTAGTGTGGCCTGCCTCCTCAGGTCTTGCTTGACTGTCTTTGACAGTGGTTGAGAGCATCAGCTTTGGAGGTGGATTGCTTGGGTTCCATTTCCAGCTACGGGACTTTAGGCAACTTCTCTCTTTGAAATTGTTTCCTCACCTGTAAAGTAGGTGTAATGATAGTACCTGCTTTAGGGGTAAATTTACTGCTAATGGAGTAAATGTAATAGGATTTAAATTTAATTGGATTAAATGAGGGAGTTCATGTAAAAATATTTAGCATCATGCTCATCTGAGTAAAATATCAAATTAATAGATGATGATAATCATGAGGGAGAACTGAGGACAAAGGCATCACATGGGGGAGTAAAGTGCTAAAAGAGCTGCAGAGAAATGGTATGGTAGAGTCATACTGAAGTTTGCCCCATCTCTGATTATTATGCAATTTGTATAAGCTGATTTGAGTTGAGGCTTTATTACTAATAGCCCAGTGCATCTTGATAAAGCCATGAATATTCAGGGCTTCTGTTTAGAAGCTTTGTGGTTACAAAACGAGTAGGTCCCAGCTCCTGCCTTGAGAACCTTGTCTAGCAGAGAAAATGCTGTACTCCAAAAGCCCATAAAAAAGAATTATAAAAAAAAAGGGAAGAAATTTGTCCGTGCCATTAAAAGATGTAATTTGATTTAAGAGCCCAAAGAAGGAAGATATGAAGGAAGACTTTATATAGAGAAGGCGGCATTAGAGATAGTCTCTGAGGATGGACAACTATTTAGGATGGTAGGTGGGAGCAAGGGTCAATGGTGGGGAGTTGAAGTTCTCAATGGAGGGAATGGCCAAGAGAAACTAGACGACTGGAGATTTATTTCATAAAGCATAGATGCAAAGGTAGGGCAAAAGTAGTGGTCCAAGTATTGCACTTACATCTAAAGAGTAGAAAGAGAAATTAACCCTTGGAGATCACCTCTTTTTATTTTCCTGAATTAAGAGATGTATGGTGCTTAATATATATGGAGGCATATGTTGAGACAAACCGTATTTTGCTTCTGTGATTTTTCCTATGTGTTCCTAGCCCTGTGAACTCCTCTGGGACTGCCATGGTACAGCAGAAGGATGACTTTAAGAGCTCCTCTGTCAATATGTTGAAGGTCAAAAGGGAAAAGTGCTTATGAATCCAGCAGAAGCTCTGGGTCTGTTGAGTTGAGAATGGCTTAATTTTCCTTGGCTTAATTCTTTGACATCCCTTTTCTATTATGTGTGTGCGTTTGTGCATGCGTGTGTCTGAGAGAGAGAAGGGGATTGTTGGATGTATAAGTATTGTTATATGCCAATGAGATACCATATTACAATTTGGGGAACAGTTTTGTTGTTGTTGTTGTTGTCGTCCTGTTGTTCTTAGGGGTGGCTAGGAGAGTTTTCATGACCAAGGTATTGACCTCTTTAGCTGAATCCAAGCCAGTTCATGTTGTTTTGCAGATGGCTGCTCTGGAAAATTCTGGGCCATAGCCAGAGCTTTCTCATGCTTTAAAAAAAAAGTAAGAATCACTTTATATTTTTCTGGTAGGCTGAATTGAAATATTTTCTGTGGTATGAGATGGAAATTGTAAATTTTTCTATCACTATAGGGAGTAATAGAGAAAAAAAGATGAGGATGACTTCCCAGTGAATGCTGTTGTCTGAGCCCTAAGGAAAGGCAAACTCTCAAGTTGCCCAAAAAGGTCACATGGCTTCCAAGTCTACACTGCTTCACACATTAATCCAACCAGTTAGAAACTTGAGGACTTACAGGAGGTGTTTGAATGATTGATTTTTGTAAACTTTGGCCTGTTTTGGTAATCATTGTCTACTGAATCCATCTGCTACATAATCTCTGGCCAACTAAAACTCTTAAAATGACACTTTAACAGTTTGTGCCAAAGGAGTGGTCTCTCAAATAAAGTTCTCTAACACAAATCTCTCCACTGACTTTAGATGTATTTACTCATTTTCCACTGGAGACGACACTGGTGTCCCTCAAGAGGGTAAAGCAAGATGATGACTGAATGGCTGAAATGGGTCAAGTCAACAAATATGGGACTTTTACAACATGCTGGGCTAGGTGCTGAGGGTATAGTAAGAGACAAAAATTCCTTCCTGTATGGAACTTCTATTCCCGTGGAAGAAAAGGAGTCAAAAGTTTTGGGCTTGAGCCACTGGGGAAGACTGAGCACAAAACAGGTTTAGGATGTGGGGGATTAGGAGTTTGGGTCTTTGATGATGTTTTGTTGCAAAGGCTCATTTATCCAAATGGTGATGCTAAGTAGGGATCTGGTTGAATTGGCTGTCTTGTGGCCTTTGCTAGAACATCATGGAGGTGGTGAGAGTGCATATTGGGTTGCGGTGGGGTAGAAGTGGTAATGTTGATGATTATGTTCTTCCTGCAAGGAACTTGGCTTTGAAAAGTGGTAACTGGAGGAGATACAAAGTTTGGGGAAGCTCCTCGCACCAGTATGTGACACACTTGACCATATTCTTACTATGCAGGGAATGGGCCTGTAGAGGGAGGGTTATTGGTGAAACAAAGTCTGAAAGGGGAGGGTGAAGATGAGATCAGCTCGGGGCAGGTGGTGAGGTTTCCTCAAACCCAGAGAGGAGGTATTCAGGAAAGGTCCAGATAATGAGACAGTAGGTGTGGAATCAAAGAAGATTAAACCTAAGGAAGCTGCTTGGTGTAATGAAAAGATAAAGCTCTAGACTAGGGATTAATTTAGATATCACTTTGATGCCAAACAGGATGTGATGTTGGCCAAATCGCCTCCTCTCCTTGAGCCCCAGTTTTCCCTGTTGCATCACTGTGCTGAATAAAATGGTCTCAAAGGCTCATGTTGGTTAAAAGATGCCACAGGTATAAGCTAAATTTTCAGGAAAATTAAGAGTGCCTTGATGGCAAAAGAGTCATGTGTGCAACATGATGGGGGCCATGTGGCTAGGATGAGGCCGGTGTGGTTGAAACAGGTAAAGATAGATGTGTTGGTGGTCAGTTTGATGTGTTGGTGGTTTTATTCAGGTGCTGCTGATGGGGTAATTTGCTTGCGGTGGGATGACACAGCAAGCCCAATTCTCTGCTTGGTGGAGACAGGAGCCACCAGCTTTTCCCAGGAGACATTTTACAAGTAAAGGCTAATTTTACTTTTGCTGTTGATGGCATTTCTCAGCTATACTAATTACCATCCTGATAGAAACACTGCAGAAATATATCCTGTGCTCCCAAGAGTGCAGAGGAGTAAAGAGGTTGTTCTTAAATAATCCAAGAAGAGGTTTTACCTGTGGATTAAAGCTACAATGCTTCCTTAGTTATGGTTTTCTTAGTGGAAGATGCTCTGGTGTAAACAGAATTTTTGTGTGTGCCTTATTTTTAAGTTTCAGATCCAAATTCAATTGCAAATAAAGTTATTGTAGGAAGGAAAATGATAGTTATGGATTAAATATGTGCCTCAGTTTTGTTTGTGTGTGCCTGTTTTTTAAAAAGGTATGTTGTAAATTTGAGAATTATGTTTTGCTTTCTTTAGTTCTTTAATAAATATCTGGCAGTCCATCCATCCACCCATCCTTCCATCCACCCATCCTTCCATTTATTAAAATAATATCCCTGAATAATAGCTGCCCTGAAGATCTGGTAGCTTTAAATCCGGTGAGCCAGACCTAAACAGGTATTGCTTGCCTTAGCTGGGATGTTGTCTCTTGAGGTTCCTTTAGTACACTTCTTGGTTGACAGATATACATTCTTAGTTTGAAGGCAAAATGGACAATATCTTCAAATTCAAGGTGTTAATAAGATATGAGCATCTTTGAGCCTCAGAGTCTTGGATGAAAATCCTGACCCTATCTATGAGAGAGCTCTCTTGAGCTCTAGGAGTTTAAGAGCCACACACTCATACTTGGAAATGGAAAAGGACTTCCTTTTGATATAAAGGGAAGGAGAAATGGGTAAGGCATATCAGGCATTGGTTAATTTTTAAAAATCAAAACAACTGACATGATTATGGGTGATAGTGGAGGTCAGGTGCCTGGCCTGGAGTAAAAGGGATCGTGTTTCCCAAATGAATGAAACAAAAAAGGAAGAGAGAAGTATTACAAATTCACCATAGATTAAGGTCTGACCCTTTATGCTAAGAACGCAGATGCTGAGGCTCTTTTAGGGAATTTGCTTTGCAGGAGAGGAGCTGCTTTTGTTTGCTTTTCTGATGACTTGGATTTCTACAGCTGCTTATGGTTCTTGAACTTCCTGGAGAAAGTACAGGCAGATAGAATTGTGATGAAATCAGCATCCCAGCCCTATGTTTCCTAAGGACACTGTTGATTCCAATAGTACTTAGCTTGATTCTAGCAGATGGCTTAGATTTTATATTGGGATAATATCACAAGGGGTATAGTGTGTATTCATGTGTGCTTGTGTGTGTGTGTTTAGATGTGATGCTATAATTAGGGCAGGTAACATTATAAAAAATTGATGATTATTTGGTTTGGGGCAGAAATGGCTTTAATTTCCCCAAGTATTTCATTTTCTTGGTATTCTCCAAGTGTGCATTATCATTCAGACGACTAATAGGAAGTTCAATACATTGGAGGACACTTTATAATGAGCATTATTCTTTAAAAAAGAATAATTTGGACACATTTTCCATTAGAAGCTAATATGAGGTTGTTAGGAGTTTGGATAGGGTTTTGGTGTCTGAATGCTACTGCTCTTTCTGCCCCTCTCCAGGGTCTGACCAAAAGGGATATACACCTAAAGATCAACAGTCATAAGGGAAACAGTATGGCAATATTAATCCCTGAGGATGGGCACAGTATCCCTTCATGAAGGGATTTTCTGACTAGGTGAGACAACTTGTTATTCCATTGCCATCAGACTCACAGATGGTCTTGCCTTCTGCATGTTGACTCCATGTAACCACCATGCTCAGGGGGAGATCAAGGTTAGCAACAGGAGGAGGTTCTGCTGTGCTTACCACATGGATACCTAAAAAAAAAGAGTAAAGTTAGCTTCGGTGGATGGCAGAACTGCCTAAGAAACCAGTGTGTTCAGGAGTGGTCACCATGGGAGAGCAGGAAGCAGATGGAGGTGTGGGGCTACTTGCTCTGTTGGGGCTGTGCAGTGGGGAAACGGGGTGTGGGGCATGGCTGTGTTCCTTTTGTTAGCACACACATTTCAGTCAATGTCCTGGCCAATCATATTGGTATTCCTTTTTGGGAATGGGGCCTGTGAAGACTGTCAAAGAGGTGTAAGTCAAGGATGATGGACATTACCTTTTAGGTTCAACACTCTCATAAGAAATCGGGAAGTAAGGTTTGTCACAAATTTCCACACATAAAGATAAGCCAGGCTATTGTGTCTATCAGGTTTTTTTCTAGGCATTGCCATATTTCTGATTTTATAATTTGCCCTTTATCAACAGCCTAATAGATACTGGAATAAAATAATTATGACAACTAACATTTATTGAGAGCTACTGCATACTAGTCATATATATTGATTCACTTGTTTCCTAAAATAACACTGTGAGGTAGTTGTCATTTTGGTTCCCATTTTGCAGATGAGAAAACAGGGTTACACAGCTATCAAATGGCAGGACAATATAGGTGGTCAGGTTCTAAAGTGCATGTTTAATTCCGTCTCTCCTAGAGGTGGGTTAAGAAGAGGGGGCCGGCCCAGGAAATGGGAGACCAGCACATAGGCTAGAGCCTGGCTTAGCCCTGCCATAAACCTGTTGTGTGATTGACAACATGCTAAAGAATTCCTCATTCTGAATCTCAGTTTCCTCATCTGTAAAGTGAGGATGTGATTTCTGTTCAGGGTTTTTGGGCCCATGACTCAATGTAGTAGCTTCCTGGGGCTTTCATAATAAATTACCATTAACTTGGTGGCTCAATTTCACAGCAGAAATTTATTATCTACAGCTGTAGAAGCCAGAAGACTGAAATCTAAGTGTCTTCAGAGTTGGTTCCTTCTAGAGGCTCTGAGGGAGAATACATTACAACACCCTTCTCTTAGCTTTTGTTGGCTGTCAGTAACTGTTGGCATTCCTTGGCTTGTAGACACATCACTTCAATCTCTTCGTCTGTCTTCGCATCACCTTTTCCCCTGTGTTTCCGTGTCTCAAATCTCCCTCTCTGTTCCTCTTAATAGGACACTTGTTTTTGGATTTAGAGCATCCTCTAAATCCAGGAAGGCCTTGTCTAAAGATCTATAACTTTAATTACATTTGCAAAGACTCTTATTCCAAATAAGTTCACATTCATAGATTCAGGGGACAAGAAATTAGACATATATTTTTTGAGGCCACTATTCAACCCACTACACTCACAGTCCAGCCCTTTTTTTCTGCTGCAATATGACAATGACAACAGATATGGGAAGAGAAAGAATTAAAGCTAGGTAGTGGCTAAAATCTCCTGGGAAGATTGGTGCAGTGTGTTAAGAACATAGTATGTGGAGTCCAGACCCCTGGTTTCAAGCAATGGCTCTGCTACTGCCAGTCCTGTGACCTTGAATAAATCACTGAATGCCCCCCGCCCCCATCCTGGGCCTCAGTGTTCTACCCAGTAAAATGGAGCTAGTAATAGTAACATTACAGGATTATTAAGTGGATGACCGTAAAGTGCTTTGAACAATGTTATTATAACATTAGCTGCTATTATTGTTGCTGTTGCTGTTGTTACTTCCATTTAGAAGTTAAGTTTATGCCTATGATTTTGATAGAGAAACAAATTTTATAGGGATGCATTTAAACTATGGCAAGGAACAACCCACAAGTATGCTATTTTTCCACCATATTTTAAATTAGGATGTCCAAATGTGTCTGAAATGTGAGGATTATACTTTCCAGCATGCTGAAACAATTTTTGGCTCAATCTTTTTAGACATCAAATAAGCTGAAAACGGAGTGAGGCTGGGGCTCACGCTGGAAGAGGCGGGCAAACAGATGGAAGGTGGCTGAGGGAGCATTTTGATGTACTCGTGGAGGAGGCGTTAATATTTTAACATCTTTCTTGTTATTTACAGATAATTTTTATGAGAGATTTTCAGAGATGCTCAGTTTTTTCCCTTTTCTCTGAGTGGCACAGAGTTGTCATAGATCAATCTGTTAATACGAAGCTAAAGAATTTAGCAGTCTCCTTGTGGGGACTGACTGCAGTTTGAATTTTGTATCTAAAAGGAAGTTTAGTTTTCAGAATCCTGATTTTTTTTATGTGCTAATTCATTGCCTTGCAAAATTCATCCAATAGCCTAGAGTCAGCAGGAGTGATTATTGGCCCAAGTTTTATTTTAGAAATAGATGAGCTAATTGCTTTGTATTAATATTGTATTCCTATTTTATCTTAGGCAAGGAGGAGACAGAGGTGAATAGGAGAGCCATAAACTCTTCAAAGGTAGATTCATAGTGGACAGACCTTCAAATAAACCATCACAACACAGTATATGATAGATGCTCTACTTGAGATGCTTGAAGTGGTTAAGACAAGGTTTTGGGAGGCAGATATACCTGCATTTAAAATTTGCCTCTAAAATCAAAATCAGCTAGTTAGTCTCGCTTTGGGTTTCCATTTTCATGGCTTTAACTAGGGTTATTTTTACCATTTTCCCAATAGTGAGGTTTAAATGAGATAATATATACAGAGTGCTTGGCATGACGTGTGGCACATAGTAAATGCCCAGTAAGTCTTAGTCATTATTACTGTCGAATAAAGTGTTATGGGAAGAGCTGTCTATGGAGTAATTTTGTTAACTGATTCATATGGCTTGATATTTATGTATCACATTACATGGTACATTTAAAGCATGCATGCTTTATTACCCATCTTTATATCTTTCATCAAAGTTCATTTACCAAATTTATATTCTGTATCACATGGACATAAATTAAAGCCAGTTTGCTCTCTCTATATCCTGAAATTTGACATTTTGGATACAGGTTTGCATATAATTTTTTAAAAAGCCATTACAGACACTGATAGATACTTAGACACTTGAAAGGGATATCTGTTCCACCTATAAGGAACAGAGCCTCACTCTGACCAACTCAAGTATCAAGGCTCTATTTTAAGAAAACAAGAATCAGTTAATAATAGTGGTTAATAATAGAGACCTTTGGAGTCCCAGGTCTACCCCGTGCAGCTTTATGACTCTCGGTGAATAACTCACCTTCTTGGAGATGCTTTTTTAGGTATAAACGCAGGGATAGTGATTCTTGCTTCAATACATACTAGCGAAGACTACATGACACAACATGAAAAGCCCCTAAGGCAGAGCACAAAGTGTTCGATATGTAATATTAT
Source organism: Hyaena hyaena (assembly GCF_003009895.1). Lineage (NCBI taxonomy): Eukaryota > Metazoa > Chordata > Mammalia > Carnivora > Hyaenidae > Hyaena > Hyaena hyaena. Next base: position 1,011,302 of record NW_024081250.1, on the reverse strand, counting down.
TACCCAAATGGTATTAAGACGGCTAGAATCTTCCAGAAATCTGATGATAAGAACCAAGGTATAGCTGGGGCTTGGAGTTAGGAATACATGGGTCACACTAGGGGCAGAGGAGTAGAGTTTTAAATCTTAACTCGAGTTCTGTTATTAACATATCTTCTCCACAATTACTTTTCCCTCCCTGCCCACTTTTCTCACCTGTAACTGGTTTGTTATTTTCATTCTCCGGGTTAGGCTGATGGGCGCCTCTCTCGATACCAGCTGGCTGAGTGGAAGGCTAGCACGAGGCGGGCGGGCCCCGGATTGCGTGTGCCGGGGTCACGTGCTAACCTCTGGGCCAATGAGCGAAAGCGGGTGGGTTCTGGAGGCAAAGCCTGCAGGCTACCGGCGCCTTTTCTCCGCTGAAGGGAACGAGAACGCTGAGAAGGGTAGGTGAACCCGCGGGTCAAGGTTTTGGTGACTGGATTGGTGGTCACATGGGTGGCAAAACTCGTGAATCTGGAGGTAAAATGTGACCCTGGCCGGGTGGCCCGCTCTATCGTGTTCCTGGTTCCTTCCTTCCCTCAGCGAAGGGCGCCCAGACGACGACGGCTCTCGCTTCTCGGGCGTGGCCGCAGGGCGGTGCTTCCAGGCCTTTGCTCGCGCGGCCTCTGGCTGCAGTGCTTCTCCCGCCTTGCCCGCTCCTCTCGAGGGAGGGAAGAGCTGGCTTCCTTCTCCTCTAGGTTCCAGCCTTACCGGCACACTCCGCAGGGAGGCCCGCCTTCCTGACGGGGCCTGAAGGAGCCCGCAGATCCTGCCTCACCGCCGCGTTCGGCTCCCTCGTGCATTTAACCAATTTCCTTGTTTGCTTATTCCCGTTATCTGTCTGGTAATAGATCAGTCGAGTCTGTTACTCACAATTTCCAAAATGCCTCCAACGGAGCAGGGACTGGGTAATACATTTGTTTTCACCGGATGAGCATGAACTAATGTGTCTACCGTGCAAATACAATTACTGAACTGTGGCTGCCCTGGCTTTGTGACCATTATGAAACGTGCGGGGGTGGGGGGTGGGGCAGAAGAAAAGAAAAAGAAAGAAGGGAAGAGAAGGAAAAGAAAGGAAAAAGGAAGGAATAAAAGAAAAGAATGAAAGAAAGCAGAAGGAAAGAAGGAAAAATGGGTCTCCAGGGACTACTTCTGTAGTCCCTCATTGTTCCTGTTTCCCTTTCTTAACCTAAAGTACTTGGGTTCAAGTCCTTTTTCCTCCATTAGCGGCCTCCAGCTGTGACGGCTTTGGCATGCAACTTAGTCTCTCTGTGCTTCACTTTTTCATCCATAAAATTGCACCTATCTCATAGGATTATGTGAAGATGAAATTAATTGAACCTTGTAAAATATTTAAAGCAGAAGCTGGCACAGAGTTAGATAGCTCTACCCTCATTAGCATTTGTTAGTAGGAAGTGAGTGTAACTGTTGAAGTCACAGTGGTGAGTGGAGGACTGGGATCTGTGGCCCACCAAGGCTAGCGGGGTGAGTGGGAATTATTTCTTTATGTGCACAAAAATACATCATTATAAAATATATGATGCTCTGAAGAGTGTTCAGGGCGCTATGAACATTATGAATGCAGGGACCTCATTTGAATTCACACTAGGCGCTGGTCAGGAAGTTTTCCTTATGGAGGTGACATTGGAGTTGCAATGTGAAGACAGAGAGTAGGGTTTAATGTGGCCAAGAATGAGGGGTAGCTGGTAGTGGAGGAATTGTGTATGCAGAGACTCCAAAGTGAAGGACATCCTGAAGGGAGAGCAGGGAGTTTGGAAGATGAATAGTGATGAATGATATCTCATGTGGGTATATTCTCATTTTGTAGAGAGAGAAACTGAGGTTCATTTGGGAATCAGAATTGGGCTGTATATTCCAATGTGCAACTGGGGTGGGAACTAATGCTCTCAGCTTGTTAGAATGCAGACCCTCAACCCCCTACCCAGACCGAGTGAATCAGAACCTGCATTTTAACAAGATCCCCAGGTGATGTGTGTGCACAAAGAAGGGAGAAGCTCTGTTTTGCACATAGACTCACCCAACATTGGTCAAAAGAATCAGTCAATTTCTGTGTCCTCTCCTCAGATATGTTCATTTGGAAGGTCCAGTATAGGACCCAGAAATCAGCATTCTTAAGAATGTAGTTCAGAAGCAATTGATCCAAGACCAGATTTAAGAACATGCTCTGGAGAATGTCTGGATGAGAGTTAGCATGTGAGAAGGATCTGGACTTGAACTTAAACCTGAAAATGCTTCTGGCCTGATGATGTCTGGGGCCTCCCTCACATGAATCCATCTGCAGATTTCAAATACTTTTTGATCATCTAAGCGTTAAATAAAACTTGGGAAAAGGGCAGTGTTCACACTAGGGATACTATTAAATTTGGGGGTTGATGAAAGTTGTTGAGGGTAGCAAGATTAGTGGTATGGGTTCCTCTGGAATAGTTTTTATCGGCTCCTGAGACCAATTGTTTTATGTGGCTCAGAATAATAAAAAGACACTTATCCTGTCTGTCTTAATTTTCCAGATGGCCTCCAGGAAAATTTCCAAGCAGAAATCACATTTATTTAGTTCAAGAACCTACTGGGAAGATGATATAGTCATAGCAAAAGCCAAATTCTCATTGACTTTGAATTTAATGTTTTTCTGAATTATTTCTCTCTAGGTTTTAAAAAAATTTTTTTTTAATGTTTTATTTATTTTTAGGAGAGAGAGAGAGACAGCGTGAGCAGGGGAGGGACAGAGAGAGAGGGAGTCACAGGCTGAAACAGGCTCCAGGCTCTGAGCTGGCAGTCAGCACAGAGCCCGACGCGGGGCTTGAACCCACGAACTGCTAGATCATGACCTAAGCGAAAGTCCGACGCTTAACCGACTAAGCCACCCAGGCGCCCCTCTCTCTAGGTTTTTTAAAACTTTGTTTACTTTTTTCTTTTCATGACTCCTCTGAATCTCGGTAACTTTGATTTAACTTCATTTTTCCCCTAACTGTGTGTAACTAATGAAATTAAAAGGTAATTTGAGGGGCGCCTGGGTGGCTCAGTCGGTTAAGCATCCGACTTCGGCTCAGGTCATGATCTCGCGGTTTGTGTTGAGCCGCGCATCAGGTTCTGTGTGGACAGCTAAGAGCCTGGAGCCTGTTTCAGAATCTGTGCCTTACTCCTCTGTCCCTCCCCCGCTCATGCTCTGTTGCTCTCTGTCTCAAAAATAAATAAACTATAAAAAATTTTTTTAAGAAAGGTAATTTGATAATGACTTTTTTGAAAAATGCAGTACTCTTTAAAGATGCAATTAGTGTGGATTTAGTTTGATTTTTTTCCTCCTCCCATTCTATAAACACAATAATATTGTGCTATTTGGGGAAAGTTCTTAATGTCTCTTATGTGCAACACATCCTCGTAGACACTATGGGGTATAAGCAACACTGGCTAATTTTGGGGACTCACTGCAAAAGGCAAATGCAGGACCCTTATTAAAAATTTTTTGGACAATAGACATTAAACCAGCTTGGTGCTCTTCTAAGCCTGGGGCCCTATGAGGCTTCATAGGTCATACCCATGTAGTCAGCCTGGGTATGAGGTCCTGGGGTATGAGGAGTCAGCCATATAGAGAGATAAGAATCAACTGTACCTTGCACCTCCCTGGGGCAGTAGATCCTCTCCTTTCTGGTCGGCTTCCTCACACCACTGAGGAAGGGGGTAGAGTATCCAGAAGCCCACATCTTTTGGTGAGGTGGATACAGTCACGTATAATGAACAAACACATACCAATGTTGGAGATTTAAGTGGGAACCTGGTTTGTGATAAGAAATTGGTAAATTTATATTGAGAGTCTTAAAATACTCTTTTTTCAAAAAGTGTATTTATTTTGAGGGAGAGAGAGAGTGCACTCATGTGTACACAAATGGGGGAGGGGCAGAGAGATTGGGAGAGAGAAAATCCCAAACACTGTTAGCACAGAGTTAGACTTGGGGCTTGATCTCAGGAATTGTGAGATCATGACCAGAGCCAAAATCAAGAGTTGGCTACTTAACAGATTGAGCCACCCAGGCACCCCAGAGAGTCTTAAAAATATTCTTACCCTTGCACCAGTAATCCCTCTTCTAGGAATTATATGCACACAAAGTAAAAAGATGTTCATCACGATTGTTTTATTTTAAGTATTAACAAAACATGGGAACTAACCTAAACATCCAGAGTAAAATATTATATTATTAAATACTATCCAGACATTTAAAACTCAAGAATATTCAGTGACCTGGACGTTGCTGTATCTTACGCCGTATATTATGAATAAACAATCATTGATACTTTCCCTTCAGTCAGCCCTGATAATAGACACACTTAGACATTGTACGGACAATGACTTTGCTCAAGGCCACTGCCCCAATCAAAATCAATTCATTCTTTCCTGATATCAAATGTGTCTACCACTTGTGCTCTGGCCTTTTCTGCCTCATTTCCCACCATGTGTCCATTACTTTGGCCAAAGTAGATGCATTTATATTTGCACCCCCCTTGCATCTTTGCTTGGTTGGCCAGGACTAGTCTCCAGATCTGCCCACCTACATGCTAAAATCCTATCCATTTTTCAAACCATTACAAATTCTGTTCTCTCTGAGGAGTTTTTTTTCCCCCTTTCTAATTATCCCAGCTAGAAATTGAGTGGTTCCTCCTCTGATGTTTTTTATAGCATGTTGATTGAATTACTTATATAGCATATGTTGTATATTGCTTTCTATCACCATTATTTGTGTCCAAGTCTTTTTTTCCCCATCTGATTATTAACCCCTCAAGGAGGAGATACTGGATATCTTTGATTGACCTGTCTCCCTCATTAGAGTCACTTGATGTATTAGTTTCCTAGTGTGTATGTTCAATTAATATGTTTGACGAGGGCAACACGAATAGGAAATTTCTAGGGATGACACAGAAAAGATAGAACAAAATGAGAAAAGGATAAGAGGGACTGTAAAAAATTTTAAACTCTGGAATTAGTTTAGAGGAAGAATAAAAATAATTTTAAAATAAGAGTCCATTTCACAGGTGTTGTCATTTCTACTGTTTTTCTTCACTGGGTACCTCATTCATTCATTTATGTGGAATGTACTTATAAAAATAAGGAAGAGAACATTATAAGACTTACAGACAACTGAGACATTGAAGTAAGAAATAAGGTAGACTACCTTTGTACAATGGAGAGTTGATCCCATCACATACAGGTTAAGTGTTGGTTCAGACTACTTTTGTTTATTTGTTTTGATGTAGATGAATATATCTTATTGAAAAGGCAGTCATTTTGGTTGACCTAATTTGGGGACTGGATATAAAAGAGAGTGTCATGCTTTTTGTTATAAAGTATTGGTAGCGAGAGAGGATTTGGAAAAAATTAGCTGGTCTTCAATCTGTAGAACAATAGAAATTTAATCTCATTTTTTTTTTTTTTTTTGCTAGAAAAATTCTATTGGTTTCTGACACAACACATTTTGGAGTTAGGAAGTGATTTCAAGTATCAGTAGAGTTAGGCATTAATAACTGGGTTAGAAATACATCTAAGAGTCTCAGTAGATTCACATAGGCAGGGGGAAAACGTTTCTGTGGGACTCTAGGTCACTGTTCTTGCCTTCCTCCTGTTTAATGAACATTTTTGAGTGTTTGGAAGAAGAAATAGGCGTGTTCGTCAAGTTTTCAAAGTTGGGTGAAGGAATTGGGATGTATTAGGGATTTGGAAGATGAAGCCAAAAGACAGAACCAACAAGGTTAAATTTAATACGGATAATTGTACATTTCTGAACAACAGTTTAAGCAAATGTCTGCAAAAGTTTATGGAATGTGTGACTTCACTGCAGTTCCATGAAGAAGGCCCAAAGAACCTGTTGACCACAAACTTATTATGTGCCTCTAGTGTGATCTGACTGAAGAGAAATTACTAAATAAGGACAGATCTAATGCACACTGAGGCTACATTGAAAGAAACGTGATATTCAGCTCAAAGAAAGTGATGGTCTCAACTTCAGACCTCTCCTGAAGCACAGCCTCACCTTCTATCCTTTACGGACTGGGAGATGATAGAGGGCAGAGAAGAGTTGGACCAGTGGAGATGAGGAAACTAGGTCATATGATGAAAAGTTTAAGATATTTTAGTCTGGAGAAGTAAGGTCTTGTGGAATGAGGACACATTTGATAACAGACCTCAGATGTTTGTCACCCAGTGCAATGCATCTCAAACTTCTGAGTGCACATAAATCACCTGGGGATCTTGTTAAAATGAAGATCCGGATATATAGTAGGTCTGGGGTGGGGCCCAAGATTCTGTATTTCTAAGAAGCATTTGGACGGTGCCAATGCTGCCGGTGTTTGAACAACACTTTGAGTGGCAAGGTTCTAGAACAGCTCTGTACAGTGGAACACTCTGCGATGATGGGAATGTTCAATATCTGTGCTGTACACTAGGGCAACCCCCTGCCACATGTGGCTATTGAACACTTGAAATGTGGCTAGTGTGACTGAGGAACCGAATTTTAAATTTCATTTAATTTCACTTAATTTAGATTTAAATAGTTGCATGTGGCTAGCAGCTACTGTATTGAACAGTACAGTTCTAAGCGGTATAATTAAAATTAATGCTTGGAACTTACAGGGATTTAGACTTCATTTTAGTTGTATGAATTTTGGAACAATTGTAGCCATTCAGTATTGACAGAGCTGCCTAGAAAATTAGTATAGTAATCAAGTCTCTAAAGAATCTTTAAAGAATATTGAAGAAAGGACACTCCTATTGAATGGGGAGTGGGGAGTACTAGTATCCAAGAGGTGTAGCGTGTAATTGGAACAAAGAGTTAATCAACTTAACACTGTAGTTCTCAGCCAGGGACTATTTTGCTCTCCATAGGACATGTGGCAATGCTTGGAGACACTTTTGGTTGTCACAACTGGAGGGAATCCTTCTGGCATTTAGAGGGTAGAGGCCAGGGATTGCTGCTAAGCATCCTGGAGAACAGGGCAATCCCCCACAACAAGAAATTATCCAAAATATCAGTAATGCTGAGGGGGAGGAAACTTGCTTTAATATATACAGTTTATATAAGTTAGTGATAACAAGATTAATAGTGGAGTAGAGAAATTAGTGAAAAACATGCATGGGCAATTCCCAGGGGGGGAAAAGATTTAGGGAAAAATAGTAACCTTACTATCTTTGATAAAAATATATGCAGCTTAAAATAATGAGATTTTCAGCTATCATATTGCCAAAGTTTAAAGGAAAAGCTAAAACACAGTAGTGGGCAGAGTGATGAAATGGATCCTAATCGTGGTTAGTAGGGCTCTAAATTGTCCCAGTCCTCTTGGGAGCAGTTTATTATTCCATATTTTATTTTATTAATTAATTTATTTTATTTTTTTAATGTTTTATTTATTTCTAGGAGAGAGAGAGAGAGAGACAGCGTGAGCAGGGGAGGGTCAGAGAGAGAGGGAGTCACAGACTGAAACAGGCTCCAGGCTCTGAGCTGGCAGTCAGCACAGAGCCCAACGCAGGGCTCGAACTCACGAACCGCGAGATCATGACCCAAGCGAAAGTCGGACGCTCAACTGACTAAGCCACCCAGGCGCCCCTATTATTCCATATTTTAAACAGGCATAGCCTTTGCCCACCTATTTGCCCAGCTATTCTACTTCTAAGAATTTATCCTGAAGAAATAACAGGCCAGATTCACATAGATATGCATGTTTGGACATGCGTTATATCATTGCTTATTTTGGCAAACATTGGAGAGAACCCAAACGTCCAATTTAAAGGATTTGCTAAATAAATTATGGTACATTTCTGCCATGGAATATTCTGCAGCTGTTTGCATAATAAGGTGGACTTTGAAAAATGGAAGGATTTTAGTGACAGAAAAAATATTGATCAGTTTACAGAATAGTAATTTATGTTGAAAAAGATTCATATGATCATGTATTTACATTCAGGAGAAATGGGCAAATATTAGGATTAATTGTCAGGGGATTTGAGTTCAAGTCAACTACTCCTTGACTCTTCTCATTTGATAAATCTATTAATCCAGAGTCAGTTTCTTCATGTGTAAAGTGAGAGTAATTCCTGAGCAGTCTACTCATTTTACAAGATGCCTAGGCTGAAATTGATGCTTTGTTTGCAAAAAGACACTGTGTTTAATGCCTCCAGGTTGGCACTGGCGTAATTTAAAATTATTTGAGCTTTTGTGGTATAAAAGTTTAAGGGAGCTAGAAGAATTCACCGGCTGTTTCCCTCAGGCATTGTTTAGGTTATACAACCTTGAGACTTGCTTTCTTTCCTCTTTTCAGGTAATTGCTGGGGAGAGAAAACAAACTGAAGGAGAATGCAAGAGTAGGGCAGCTTTTTTCCCCTAAGATTAGGGCTGATAAGGCTGTAAAAAATTATTTCACAGTACAGCTGTTGATGTTTCTCACTAACAAACTTTTTTAAAAGAAGGGGCTTCAGTTTCTTAGCTTCTATTAAAATCAGACTAAATTATCTTTCTCTTTTGATACTTGGTTGATGTTCCAATTATATATCAGACTAAAAACTGGACCACAGAGTATTGAACATAGTAAAAACAACTGTTAGAAAGATCATTTGTTAGGGTTTTGTTTACAGTTTTTAGATAGAAAATAATAATTGCTTTTTAGGAGAGAAGTCTTGATTTTTCTGGCTTGTAGGAAATTTAAATGTGTTTTAAATTACCTTAAAAATTTTTTTTGAACATTTACTTGTTTTTGAGAGACAGAGAGACAGATCATGAGCGGGGGAGGGGCAGAGAGAGAGGGACACACGGAATTGGAAGCAGGCTCCAGGCTCTGAGCTGTCAGCACAGAGCTTGATGCGGGGCTTGAACCCACAAACTGAGATCACGACCTGAGCCAAAGTTGGTGCTCAACCCACTGAGCCACCCAGGTGCCCCAAAATTACCTTAACTTGTATTTTTCCTCATTTCATTCATAACGAGTGAGCCAAACCCTTCTGGAAAATATTTAAGACAAAAGGTTTTATCTGAATTAATGCATTATTCATCATAGGACCTGAAATAGTGGGATTGTTTAACTCATATTTTGTCTAATGGAATATTATCATATTTCAGATATTTGCAACCATCCTCAAGTTTTAGTTTAATTTTTTGGCATGTACTAGAAATTTTTAAAAAATTGTGGAAAATCTCAAACATGCAGAAATATAAACAGAAAGTAGTGTAATGACTCCCTGTGTACTTACAGCCTTTTCCCAATTCATCAGCTGGCCACTCCTGTCTTATCCTCATCCACCGACTTCCTACCCTTCTATTGGTTTGAAGCAGAGCACAGACATTCTATCAGTTCATCCATAAATATTTTAGTCTTTATCTTTAAAACAGAAGGATCTTCAGACAGGTTCTAAATATAATGCTATTATCACATGCACTGAAAAATTAAGAATACTTTTTTAATACTACCAAATATTCAGGCAGTGTTCAAATTTTTAATCTTCTCATTGGTGCACAGTTTTCGTTTTTTAGAACAGCTTGAATCAAGGTTTAAATAAAGATCACACATTGTGATTGGATAATGCTTTTTGAGTCTCATTTACTTTTTTTTTTTCCTATTTATTATTTAGACATTGAAGAGACCCAGGTTGTTTGTTCTGTAGAGTTAACTGTGGCCTGGATTTTGTTGATTGCATCCCTGCAGAGTTTTAAATGTTGCTCTGTCCTTTGTGGGGTTTTTTTTGGAAATTGGTAGCTGAATTTAGAGCCTGGATAACAATCAGGTTCCTTTCTTTTTTTTTTAACCAGTTTGCTAAATTTTGGAAAGTTAAGTTTTCAGGTGTTTCTCTTTTAGGGAAATAATGTACATAACTTAGCACGAAAATGTACTTAGAGCTTCAGTTCTTGATTTCTTTGTTACAAAATGTGTGTGCCTGTAAAATCTTGTGATACGAAAAACTTTGCAGAGCTGGTTTTTTTTTTTTTTTTTTTGTAATCAGGAAGAGGGGATATGAAGAGGTCTTAATTTGTTAGGTTTAAATATTTTAAACCATATATAGAGAATGAAATGAAATATATTTGCTGGCATAGTTGAAATTTGCAGCTTGGTTCCCTATTCCCAGACATTGTTACTACTGTGAAGTGACTACCGAATTTTAAAGGAGTTCTGAATGCTATAGCATGTCTGTATTCCATCCTTGTGTTCTCTGCATGTATAATAAAGCAGAACTCTGGCAAGGATTTGCCTACTTTCAGCTTATGGAAATCTGCATTAATTTAAGGCTAATTTTATTTTGAATAGGAGCAAATAGGCTCTAATAGCTGATGGATTTACTGTAACCTCCATGGAACAGTTGGTGTGTTACCCATGTATTTATGACATAGAAGAACTCATTTAAGCATATGGCATGGATAGCATGATGTCTGAATCTTTATAAAAGCTAATCTTTGGTGGAAAGTTATATTCTTTGTGGATTGTTGGTGTGTTCTACTTTATTTATTAACTGAGTGTCCATTTGACATGGCCACATAGTACATAAGAAAAATGGTGGGATCAAAGTCAAGAGATTTAAATTCTAAAGCTTTCCTGTAGAGTTGCTAGAATTAGCAAATAAAAATATAGAACGTCCAGCTAAATTTTAATTGCAGATAAACAAGGGATAATTTTTCAGTGTAAGTATGGCTCAAATATTATATGTGACATACTTAGGCTAAAAAATTGTTTACCTGAAATACAAGTTTATTGTGTGTCTTCTATTTTATCTGGCAACCCCACTCTGCTGAGAGATAGTTATGTGATTTTTGGCAAGTTACTTCGCCTCTTTGAGTCTTAATCCTCATCTGTAAAATGAGAGAATTGGAATAGAATTTCTAAAACCTACTATATTACTCTTAATTTCTGTAAAGATACTCATATAAGTATTGAAAGGCAGGGTTGTAGGGTGTTCTTTGCTGTTTTGTTTGGTATGCAAAAGATTGGAAGAAACCTGTGGTAGAGACTATTATTTCCATCTCTTATATGAATTCCCATAAAAGAATTCTTAGTTTAGGATGGGCAGATGGCTGTCTGGAGTAAAGACTGCATTTCTTAGCCTTTGGAACAGAGTATGACCATGTCACTATGTTGTAAGTGTAATAGTATATATAGTTTCTGGAAAGTGCACTTAAAGGGAGGGCATGCCTTCCTCCTTTCTTTTCCTTTTTGTTGTTGACTGGATTGTGGACACAGTAGCTGGAGTTGAAGCTATGTGGTGAACCTGGAATGAGCCCATGCCTGGTAGAAAAATAAGAAGGGAGAGACATGGGTGTCTGACATTGTAGAGTACCAGAACAGCCCTGTCATACTGACTTCCACACCTTTTGGTAGTAAAGAAGGATAATTTTATCCTGTTGAAGATACTGTTATCTTGAGTAAATCTAGATTTTATCATAAATAATATACAAACTGAATATGTGAGGGAGACACTAGCTAAATTAGTTATGGTACAGCCATAAAATATACTGGGATGCATTTAACAAGATTAATAAGGTATTAATTATATCTATATGTATCAATATGAAATATTTGCATAATTATGTAAGTAAAAAAAGCAAGCTATAGAGCAGAGTGTATGTTACCATTTGTATAAAGAAAAGGAGCTATCGGAATGCATATATAGTATATATGTAGACTGTTTCTGAAAGAATAGACAAGACATTTAATAGACATTGACAGGTACTGGGGAACTGAGACTCCAGAATGAGAGGAAGACATTTTAGTTTTTTTGTATTGTTTGAATTTTTAAAACCCAAGCCATTAAAAAAAACCTTTAACAATAAAAACTGTTTTTTTTAAAGTTCTGATATGCTTGCTGAAGCTCTCCAGAACACTGTGTACAGGCATTGTCCTTTATAATGTGGAGGACATAGAGAAAAACTGAGTTGAGTCCTTTGTTTTCCAGGAGCTTGTGCTCCAACAAGAAGGTATTAATTAGATCTATATGTATCAATATGAAATATTTGCATAATTAAGTAAAAACAAGCTATAGAACAGAGTGTACGTTACCATTCGTATAAAGAAAAGGGGCTATAGGAATGCATATATAGTAGATATGTAGACTGTTTCTGAAAGAATAGACCAGACATTTAATAGGCATTGACAGGTACTGGGGAACTGAGACTCCACACACACACAAACACACACACACACACACACACACACCTCCCACATCTTCTTTATCCGTTCATCAGTTGATGATGATTGATGTTGAGCATCTTTTCATGTGTCTGTTAGCCATCTGGATGTCTTCTCTGGAAAAGTGTCTATTCATGTCTTCTGCCGATTTCTTCACTGGATTATTTGTTTTTCGGGTGTGGAGTTTGGTGAATTCTTTATAAATTTTATAGCAGTGCTTTCAACAATAGCCAAATTATGGAAAGAGCCTTAATGTCCATCAACTGATGAATGGAAAAAGAAGATGTGGTTTACATATACAATGGAATACTACTTAGCAATGAGAAAGAATGAAATCAGGCCGTTTGCAGCAATGTGGATGGAACTGGAGGGTATTATGCTAAGTGAAATAAGTCAGGCAGAGAAAGATACCTTGTTTTTACTCACGTGGATCTTGAGAAGCTTACAAGACCAGGAAGGGGAAAGAAGAGTTACAGAGGCAAACCATAAGAGACTCTTAAATACTGAGAACAAACTGAGGGTTGATGGGGGGGTGAGGGAGAGGGGAAAATGGGTGATGGGCATTGAGGAGGGCACTTGTTGGGATGAACACTAGGTGTTGTATGTAAGCCAATTTGACAATAAATTATATTAAAAAAATAAATTGTCCTGTTACAAGACCCACTGGGGTAGATAGAGGAAGCTTTTGTTGGTAGCAAATATCACAATGAAATAAACGTTCCATGAAGTTAACTTGGTTCAAGATGGAGCCAAAGATGTAAGTCAGATATTTCCACAGCTTATGGCCAGAAAATACAAAGGAAATAAAACTTGGTGGTGGGATTAAATGTTACATGGGCATTCATATATACATACATACACACTTTTGCTTGGAGGAATCTGCTTGCATCTTGATATTATTGATATTCAAAACATTTCTTTAAAACCGTTTCTTTAAAATTGTGTTTCTTTGAAGGGCTTCTTTACCTTTATCTAGCAGAGGATAGCATCTTTGCTAATATTTTCAATACGGGTTCTAATGTATTTACTTGAATACATAGCACAGCATGTCATCTGCTTACTATACTTTGTATGCAGTAGATGCATGGTAAATACTTGATTTAACTTCAAACTGAATAGCATTCATGGAATGGAAAAAATAATCTCCCATCAGATATGATTTGAAATAATATGATGCCCAAGGGACAAAGTTATTATTAGTATTCTTTTCTAAATTCTATAGGCCTATTTTAATTTGGCAAATAAACAAAGTATCTAATTACAAGCATATTTTTCTACCCCCGGAGAGATGTTCTCATTAGTAACCCATTCCTGTGCATGATTGCCTTATCAGTACAGTCTACCTTGTATGAAACCTCAGTTTTTACCTCTATAATTGAAGCTCATTTTCTTTGATCGCTTCTTAAGTGATAACAAAGAATATGGGGTTATTATTCATCTGTCACAATTTACCTACTTACTAGAGTTGATGATTGTTACCTTAAACAATAGAAAGGGCATGACATTTGGAATCAAGGTTAGAGCCCTCTCCCTGTCCTCCACTTCCTATTCCTTTAATCTTTCTCTTTCTCAGGCTTCCTATTCCAAAAATGGGAATGATGGTAATTCTAGTGAATGTGAGGGTCTTTTTGTGGTCAGTTATTGATAAACTCTAAAGTTCTACTAGATGGAAGTTAATCACTGACATTATTTTGTTCTTATCCTCACTGATGCGGAGGGTGTAGTCAATGGTGTATATTGCAAGCTGTGACTAGGCAACTTAGGTGGAGGCTTAAATCCAGGGGACAGTGGGGAGGGGGGACTCAACCTCCTGTGCCGTATGGTTATCTTTCAATGGAAAATAATCCGCAATGTTGGTATTTGGGAATGTAACTTACCATTTATTTTTAGAATGTCTTTTAGATGTGAGATCAAAAAGTGTTCAAGGTATGCTGTGGTCAGAATGCTTCACTTAGGTTCTCATTTTAACTTCCACAAGAGATGAGATGAGTGCCAGAGCCATTATCACCATTTAACTGAAGATGAAACTAAGGTTCAAGGGTCAGTCTGACCATTTTGAGTCACATTTAGAAATTGGAGCAGGTGCTCTAAGTTCGGTTCTTTTTCTTCATAGCCCTTTGCCCACAGCTCTATTAGGCTGTCTGAACACAACAAAATGAATGGTCTCCTTCAACCGGGGAAGGGTCTTTGTGAATAGTACTTCCTCTTAATCCTGGATGTGACCTAAACCCAAGCATTAGATTACATTCTGTCGCCTAATAATCTCACCCTTTCACCAGTCCAGGTCATTGAACTCTTAGGCTGCATGTGAACTAGCAGAATCTTAAAAATAAAACAATTTAATAATCTTCTTGCTATGGAAAATGTTTCTCAATTCTTTCCTCTTATTTCCAACTAGTGTGTGTATAGGTTGTCCTAATGACAAATATACTGCTACTCTCCATTTCAATGGCAGAAATTACTGATCAATCATGAGACTTTCCCACTACACTAAACCTAGTTTTGGCTCTAGAATCTTTCTAAACCCGGTGCTGCAGACAGCCAGTCACTACCATTTGCTGTTTTTTGTTGCTTTTCATTGTTAATGTAGCTTATAACATTCTCATTACTTAATCACATAGAGTCAGCTTGAAAAGCAAGCTATGAGAAGAAAGTCACGAAATTCTATTTTTGTTGTATGAATAAGAATGTTATTGGAAACCCAGTGTTGAGTTGGTTGTAATATTTTTCCCTGAAACGCAGCAGGAGGATTTCCAAGAGGTTGAATGATAGATCTTTTGTAGAGGGTAAAATGCACTTGATGGAAAAGCTGATGGAAAAGCTAATTAACAGAGTTACTAATCAGGGCATTTTATCATTTTGAGAGAAGTTTTGAGAAAAGGATTAATTTTTTCATTGTAAGAACACTTTATTCCATTCCCGAGTTAAACATGGGCATTTATTTGACTCACTGGTTTCGAATGGAAAAAGGAATTTTTAACTAACATCATTTTTCATTGTTAAAATTTCAGCCCTATTTTAGGCCCCCTTTCAGAGTCAGATGTAGATTTAACCACAAAATTTAGCAGCCTTTGTGAAGTCGGGTTTTTAGAGCTATGGTTAGTTGTTGTTAACTTCTTGTTCTTGGTCTCCATCTGGATGGGTCTTGGCTTCCTAAGTCAAGAGACAACAGATTCCTGCAGGTTTCTTGAATATGTTGAACATTTCTTTATCCAGAGAATGACATCTGACATTTATGGGTTCTCAGTTTAGGCTTCCTGATTTCTGGGGTTTACCCCCAAGCATTGAATCAAAGGTTAGACAGAGTGAGATAATGAGAATAGACAATGGCATGATTTATTATCTCTGCTGACTCTAACCGAAGTCAGCTGGAGAAGCAACAGGCCAACTCTCTTGAGAACACAGGTTCAACCTAATATCTGGTCTTTCTGGGACATCTTTTTGCGGCACAACCCCTAAGGTGGCACTAACAAGACCATTTGTGGACCTCATCTACCATTGTAGGTGAGATGGTTTCATTTCATTTGGAGGTGGCTTTTCTCATTGTCATGCCATTGACATGAGCTTGGGTACCCCTTTCAGAGTAACTGAATATTATGTATGTAGGTCTAAAGATCATGAACACTGCTTAGTCAGCTTCCTTCTGTGTACCTTACTCTTCTGGTAAAATTGATAAAGATCATTCCACAGTGAGACCTGCTTTTTTTCTGTATTTTGTTTACTCTTTCTCAGTGAAGTATACTCTCACCTCAGGGTCTGGATGACTGGCACAGTTTCTTCTGCATTGTTAACTCCTTGATATATTTCCCTCCCCGCTTGTAGTAGTTTTCCCCTGTGATCAATATTTAATACCGAACAGCTGTTGCTTAACTGGCTTATATTTTTTTGTTTTCCCCAGGTAGAGTGTGGTCAGACCAGAAAGTTTGTTCATCCTTACAAGAAGAGTTCCATAATATGTGCACAATAATTTTTATACTCTTTGTCTTCTATGAATATTCTATTGCCCCATAATTTTCATAAATTTATCTTTATACATGTAATTTCTTTCTAGACTCTGGAAACGTAGTTAGTCCTGATTTTGAAGCTTGCCATGTTTTTTTTCCCTTGTGTTTTTTATTCAGTTTATAATTTGGGAGCAAGGTATCAGGTGAGGTGCTGTTGGGGTTCAAAAATGAATGAAGGCCTAAGCTTCTGGATGAAAGGGGATATGTGATGTATATGCAATTACCAAACAAAGTAGAAAATGCTACAGATGTGGGCATGTAGAATGAGGAAAGGAACCATATAAGGCCTCCTGGAAGAGGTGACATTTGAAAGAGCCATGGAAAGTCTAAACCTCAAGCTCCATGAGGGATAGGTCTGTGGATACTCTTGAGTACCATTGTATGCTTAGGGCTGAACATAGTCCTTAGCAATACAGTGGGTGCTCCATAACTATTCATTATGCAAATGCAGTTGAGATTTGGATATGTAAATATGACATTGGAAAAGTTATACCCTAAGGAAAGGAGTGATCATGGGGAAGAATAAGAATGGAACATGAAAATAGGAATCATCTGTGAAGATCATGTCTGTCTACAAATGTATAAGAAGATACAGTATTCATCTACAAATTCCAGTTTTCTCTACATGTACACATTTTTCTAGTCACAAGCAGACAGCTTTTCTTGAAAAAGAAAGTGAGACAGGAACATGATATCTCTCTGTCCCCTTACCCAATCAATCATGTCTCTTTAGCATTGACTTCTTGTGAGGACACTCTTAGAAAAGAAAGAGGTGAGTGAAGGGCAATGATATTTTTCTTTGAAATGTAATTTGATTAGCCTCTCCTCTGTTCAGGCAGTGAGAAGGGCCCAGCTAGAGAGGTTTTAAAATCTCCTCATCATTTTGGAAGGCTTGGATGCATTAGCAGGGTCAATGGTATTGTCATGGTGAAAGAATATTATCCTGCACCTGCCTGACCTAATCCCAGGTTTCATAGACACAACATGGCAGAGACTATGAATAGTCAAATATGGAGGGACACCAGGGAAATAATCTTTAGTATGGTACACTGCCCATTTTATTGGCAAGTTCATTTTAGAGGATTTAAAAAATCACTTTGCATTGTGCAGGTTCAAGAGAAACCAGGAACATGCACAATGTGATAAGAATTCTTGAGGCTTAGGCAAAGTTAGATGAAAGTCAGCACTGTTGAATTTCATAGCAGAGGTGTGTGTGTGTGTGTGTGTGTGTGTGTGTGTGTGTGTGTATGGGGCTCTATTGTTATAATAACAATTGTTAAATCTTTCACAGTGATTATAAATGATTTCAATTCATAGCACTGTTGCACTTTTTAAAAGTTCACTTATTTACTTATTTTAAAAGAGAAGAGAGAGAGCAAGCAGGGAGGGGCAGAGGGAGAGTCAGAGAGAGAATCCCAAGCAAGGTCCATGCTGTCAGCAGGGAGCCTGATGTAGGTCTTCATCTTACAAACTGTGAGATCATTACCTGAGCCAAAATCAAGTCAGATGCTTAGCTGACTGAACCACCTGAGCACGCTAGGCTTTTGGATTTTTAAAGCTGTTTTGACATTCCTTAGTCTATATTGTATTTATAATTAAGTTGAAATTTGGACATACTTTAAAATTTTAATATAAATATTAAATTGTTATAGATTAGTGACTTTTCTTTGGATACTATTTCACTATAGCACATTTTTGGTATCTTTTTAGTAGTATGTATTTATGCATCTTTTTTTTTTTTTTAATATTTTTTATTTATTTCTGGGAGAGAGAGAGAGAGACAGCGTGAGCAAGGGAGGGTCAGAGAGAGAGGGAGTCACAGACCGAAACAGGCTCCAGGCTCTGAGCCGGCAGTCAGCACAGAGCCCGACGCGGGGCTCGAACCCACGAACCGCGAGATCATGACCCAAGCGAAAGTCGGACGCTTAACCGACTAAGCCACCCAGGCGCCCCTGTATTTATGCATCTTAACATACTTCAATTCTAGCTGACTGTGGTCATGCCTTATCTCCTTGGCTTCATTGTAAATCTCAGTTAGGTTAAGTTCCAGACAGAGCCGTTGTCTGATCCTGATTTAGTCCCTGTTGTGACTAGCATAATGATTGGTCTGTCATAGTTTTTCAGAAATTATGGGATTAAATTAAAGCAAAGCATGTCAGTTCTTTTGTTGTTGTCGTATTTATTTCTAAATTAAGGCAGGAAAGTTGTGGTAGAGACACTTTCTACTCAACAACTGTTATTCATCTTTCTTGGTAACAGAAGTGGACTTTGTTTGTATCACTAATATATCCAAGCCCAGAAGTTGATATAAACTGGTCAAAATAATCCTGCTTCCTCTGATAGAATTTTTATTTCCTAGCATCTCTTGAAGTTAGGAATGGTCATGTAACCCACGGACTACTGACACATAAAAGGAAAAAGGCTGGAGGGAGCTTTTGGGAAAGCTGATGTCTTCCCCTTTTCATCTTCCTTTTGCTTTGACCATGGACAAATAGCTGAAGTAGCCACTTTGCTTTGGTGATACAAGTATGAAGATAAGAATGGAGAAAGACTGAAAGAATTGGGGTTTTGGATGGCATCATTAAATGGCACAACTGATGCCAGCAACCACCTACCTCCAGACTTATTTTTTAAAAAAAATTTTAATGTTTAAAAAATTTTTTTTTAAAAATTTTTATTTCTGAGAGAGAGAGAAGACAGTGTCAGCAGGGGAGGGTCAGAGAGAGAGGGAGGCACAGAATCTGAAACAGGCTCCAGGCTCTGAGCTAGCTGTCAGCACAGAGCCCGACGCGGGGCTCGAGCCCACAAACCGTGAGATCATGACCTGAGCTGAAGTTGGACGCTTAACCCACTGAGCCACCCAGGCGCCCCTGGACTTTTTATTTTTTAAAGAAAAACAAAGACTCTTTGGTTGTGACTACTGCAGTTGGATTTCTGTTGCTATTGAATTGAGATAGAGACGGCATAGTGATGGAGAATGTCTGTGGCAGATCTTGTCTTCATCTAAGAGATATCTGTGACGTGAAAACATTTGAAAACTACCTAAATCCTTCTCACAGGTAGTTCTAGGCAACTCCTTGCTACCAACAGAAGGCTTCAGGATCTATTGTAATCACCTTCATGTACTATTCATGTTGGATGAAAGAGCTTATATTGTACCCATTATTTTACCTGGCCACAATCTTAAATTACATAAAGTATTTGTATATGGTGTTGGCTTTATAATTGGCTTTATATTGTATGTACTTCTCCATGTTTCCATGTGGTCTAGAATTCATGTTTAATAGCAGTAGCTGTCTTCATGTGACAGTGGTGCCCTATTCACTGGCAGTGCCAATTACCAGTGCTCTCTCTCTAGCATGGAAAACCAGTCGAGGTGTCGGGTTTGGACCAATAGTTCCCAAGACACACTTACTATAAGAATCACCTGGAGGAGGGGCGCCTGGGTGGCTTAGTCGGTTAAGCGTCCGACTTTTGCTTAGGTCATGATCTTACGGTTTGTGGGTTCGAGCCCCGCATCGGGCTCTGTGCTGACTGCCAGCTCAGAGCCTGGAGCCTGTTTCAGTCTGTGACTCCCTCTCTCTCTGACCCTCCCTGCTCACACTGTCTTTCTCTCTGTCTCCTAGAAATAAATAAAACATTTAAAAAAAAAAAAAAGAATCACCTGGAGGCAATTTAAAAAATAAGTAAAAACAGGTAACAACTCCCAACTGTAGAGATTCTGATTTAGTGTCTAGAAAGGATCCTGTATTTCTAAAATCTCTCCAGAAAGTTTTGGGGGGTCTCCAGGGTTGGGAAGTTCTGAGGATAATTCCATGATCTGGTTCTATCAAAATAAATAAGAAAAAGTATAATCTGAGCTGCTCTCTGTAAGCATTGTACCAGGAATAACAGTCAGAGGAATCTGGAATGCTTGAGGTGTTTCACTCTGACTCAATCCTTGATATTTAATTTCATCTAGAATATTCTGTAGTTGAAAACATCTTTTTTTTTTTCTTTTTTCTGTTACTGTTGGGGTCTCTCGATTTTCTACCGATGCTCACTCCTCTACCAAGCAGTCTGGGGCTGCACAGTGTAGATACAAGCTTTGTTTGACTATTTTCCTAATAATTTCTAGAAGATTTTTTTTTTTTAAATATTTTTATTTATTTCTAGGAGAGAGAGAGAGAGAGACAGCGTGAGCAGGGGAGAGTCAGAGAGAGAGGGAGATACAGACTCTGAAATAGGCTCCAGGCTCTGAGCTGGCAGTCAGCACAGAGCCTGACGCGGGGCTCGAACCCACGTACCGCAAGATCATGACCTAAGCGAAAGTCGGACGCTTAACCAACTAAGCCACCCAGGCGCCCCAAGTTCTAGAAGATCTTAATTTTGCGGAGCTGTATTCACTCTTAAGATGTAGTTTGGGGTGTTTCATTTATTCATAATAAACAACCCTTTCCATTTTCTTTTTTTGCCCTCTCTTTTTAAAATTTATTTTTAATAGAAGTGCAGTTGACATATGATATATTACTTTCAACATAATGATTTGACAATTATATACATTACAAAATGGTCATCATAAGTGTAGTTACCATCTGTCACCATATAGAGTTATTATAATACTGGCTTGTACCTCTTACTTCCCTTTGCCTATTCCCCGAGCCTCTTTGCTCTGGCAACCACAAATTTGTTCTCTACATTTATGAGTCTATTCTCTGTTCTCTGCTGTTGTTTGTTTATTCTGTTTGTTTGCTTTTTAGATTCTGCATATAAGTGAAATCATATGGTATTTGTCTTTCTCTGATATTTCATTGCCCAATACTTTCTAGACTTATTCATGTTGTCACAAATGGCAAGATTTCATTCTTTTTGGGGGATTGAGTGATATTCTGTGGGTGTGTATCTCCACGTGCCATTTATATATATTGAGAATGGTTCTAAGGTATTTGGTTTTGGCCATGTGAAACTTGGGATGTCTGTTAGACATCCAAGTGGAGATGACTAGGCTCTATACATTAGGAATTCAAGGGAGAGAGAGTCAGGCTAAAGATATAAATTTGGAACTGATCAGCAGAAGTCTGGGTCAGATCACCATGAGCATGAGTGAAATATAAACTATATAGTATAAACAGAGAAGAAAGGATGGTCAAGAACTAGCCCTCAGATACTGCAGTATTAACAGGTCCAGTAGTTGAGGTGGAATGAAAGCAAGTGAAGTCAAGTGAAGAAAAGTATTTCACAAGGCAGGGCATAGTCAATTGTTTTAAATGCTTCAGAAAGATAAGGTAATATGAGAACTGAAAATTGACTTATTAAGATCATGAGGACTTCAAAATTGTTAAGAGCTCTTTTTGGGAACTGGTGGAAAAAGTTTGATTCTAATTGGGCACCATAGCATAGACAATTTTTTAGATAAGTTTTGATGAAAAACTAAATAAATATGAATGCTAATGCTCTTTCCTTCTTTGGGATGGGATAAAGGCATTAAAAACATATAGTTCTTAAGAAACACTAATGATGAAGTAGTTAGAAAAAATTCTCATTTTTTTCCTTTAAAAAAATCTGAAATTCCTTGTGAGCAACAATGGAATAATGACTTGTTTTAAGTGTGAGTCATGGGATTTTCCTTGGCATAGTCAAATCAAATAATGTAAAATTTGCAAAGCTTGGAAAGTGCTATCTTATTAATTGGTTGTGTGTAGTTAAACTTTTCTGATTTTCCTTCTTTTAGCCTTGGGGACTGATGGTTAAGAAACAGAAAGAAATTGACACACATGGAAGTGTTTTTCTTTTCTTCTGCTGTTGTCCCAGTTTTTAGGTGGTTTCAGAGGGATTGTAGGTGCAAATTGGCCTAGTTTAATTTTCAATTATCATTTAAAATAATTTTGAATTGTTTAACAGGCAGATTATAAGTAATTTTCACATACTAAAATAGGACAAAATAATTAGCTTCTATTTCCCATGTGTTTAATATTTCAAGAACAAATTTACAACTTATATCAATTTGAACTTTAGATCCATTTGTAAGTTTACATTTTTAGGCACATCTCATTTTATATCAAAGGTGATATGTTGATAACTTGATTTCCTTATAAAAACTTATTTGTGGCTTTTAATTGCTGTTGGTTAGGCTTTTGTATTAAGAACATGGACACACATTCTCCATAAGGAAGCTTTAAACGTTTATTTGTTCATTCTTAGCATGCCAACTTGAAGGGTAAGTAACCATGAAAACATGAGTACAAAAAGAGCTCAAAGTGTACAGGATGGAAGGGGAAGCTAAAGGTAGTTGTAGCAGGAGAGCTTCTCAGCAATGAGCCATTGAAGATATCAATAGTACTAGGACTGAGAAACTCTGACTTTAGCACAATGCATGGTCCAGAGCAGTCTCCAAGAATGTTAGTTCTTATTAACATTATAACATAATGATCCGTGTCAGCGTCATCATCATCAGTTGCTGACACAAAAATTTTCAGTTGGTTGCCAATTTGTTTTTCCCCTTGAACATGTTTCTTGCTCTCTTCTTTCCTTACCTTGTAGATGAATTAATTCCTGTACCTTAAGCCTCCATTTCTGTCCCAGCCTTTTCAAATATTTCCCTAAATCTTTTCTGATCTGCACACTCACATCAGACTAAGATTTCTTAACCATTTATCTCCTGTTTTTTCTTTATTCTTTATTGTTGAGTAAGTATGATGAATAAGAGTGTACATTCTAGAGTCAGCCTGTTTGGGTTGAAATCCAAGCACTACCACCTGCTAGAAGCGTGCCTTAGGCAGATTATTAATTTTCTGTGTTCCAGTTTTCTCATCTGTAAAATGGGTATTATGTTGCACCTTATTTGATTGCTGTGAGTATTAAATGAAATGAGCTATGTAAAATGCTTGGCTTAATGCCTGCCATGAAGGAAATGGTCACTATTTATGTTATTTAATGAGTGAATAGAAACTGCACCGGGTTATTTTGCTTTTGCATCTGTGTGTAGTTGGGCCTTAGTTTAAATTCATGATAGATGAGATATCATGGTAAGTAATAACATGAAAAAGTATCTGCTGATTAGTAAGGTAGCAGAAATGCACTAACCCCATACTATCCAATACAGTAGCCATGAACCACATGTGGTGATTGAACATTTGAAATGTGGACTGTCCAAACTGAGATGTGCTTTAAGTGTGACATACACATGGGGTTAAAAGACTGAGTACAAAAACAGGATTGTAAAGTATGTTAGCAACTTGTAATGTTGATTACATGTTGAAATTATATTTTTTATATATTGAGTTAAATAAAAAAATATTAAAATTAATTTTGCCTGTTTGTGTTTACATTTTTAAAATGTGACTACTAGATGGAGGTTACCCAAAATGTTAAAAATACATTACAACCCAGCAATTGTACTACTAAGTATTTACTCAAAGGATGCAAAAACATAGATTTGAAGGAGTACATACGCTTGAAGTTTATAGCAGCATTATCAATAATAGCCAAACTATGGAAAGCCCAAATGTCCACACACACACACACACACACACACACACACACACACCATAGAATATTACTCAGCCATCAAAAAGAATGAAATCTTGCCATTTGCAACAATATGGATAGAGTTGGAGTGTATTTTGCTAAGCCAAATAAGTCAGGCAGAGAAACACAAATACCATATGATTTTATATATGGAATTTAAGAAACAAAACAGATGAATATATGGTAAGGAGAAAAAAAATAGGGAAGCAAACAGTAAGAGACTCTTAACGATAGAGAACAAACTGAGGGATGATGGAGGGAGGTGGGTCAGGGATGGGCTAGAGGGGTGATGGGTATTAAGGAGGGCCCTTGTTGTGATAAGCACTGGGTGTTATATGTAAGTGATGAATCCGTAAATTCGACACCTAAAACCAATATTACACTGTATGTTAACTAGCTAGAATTTAAATAAAAATTTGAGGGGTGCCCGCGTGGCTCAGTCGGTTAAGCGTCTGACTTTGGCTCAGGTCATGATCTCACGGTTTGTGAGTTCGAGTCTCACATCAGGCTCTGTGCTGACAGCCAGCACAGAGCCTGGAGCCTGTTTCAGATTCTTTGCCTCCCTCTCTCTGACCCTCCCCTGCTCATGCTGTCTCTCACTCTTTCTCTCTCAGAAATAAATAAAACATTAAAAATTTTTAAATAAAAATTTGAAGATGAAAAATAATAGAATGTGGCTCCTAGAAAATATAAAATTATATATGTAGCTTGCTTTATATCTCCATTAGGCTGTGCAGAACTAACCTTAGGGGCAAGACTTTTTGAATGGAGGTACATCTGCCAGAGTCAGAATGCCCCTGTTGCAGTGGAGATGTTGCATAACGTTACTGGCACGCTATCAGTATAGTCATGATGAGGCAGCAATGGGTGCCTGTCTCTGAGCCCAATTTGTCTTATTTGATTAAGTTGTAAACTGGAGACGTGTGGATGATTTGGAGCTCTCTTTGGAACTTGGAATTATATGGAAGAAATGTTTTCTATCTGTATAAATCTAAAGTGCATCTGGAGAGTAGTTTCACATGGCTGCCTTGTGTTTCCAAAATGTAAAGTATTGAGCTCTGGGAGAGGTGCTGTTTTCTGCTACTTTTGTGACTTAGTCCAGTGATTCATGATAAAAATATGAAGTTGACATACATATGTGCTAAATCTCTTTCTACTTAATAGACTACATTTGGGGGTAGTCGTCTTGTAGGTTAGATGATCCAGTGTGTTTCAGACACTGGTTGGAGCTAATGCTGCACAATCCAAAGATTCTCATGTGGTTATTTGTAATACAATATTTTCTCCCATTTGATACTTGTTTTGGGGCTAAAAGTGTGAAATGATTAATTCTATTTAAAGATGAAAATGGTAACTATGCATAATATTGCTTTGCAGGTGTTGATCTCTTAATTTACATTTTTTTCTACATGGCATTTAAGAGTTCAGTTGTCAGGTTGAAAAATTGACAAGTGAGATGACAATCTATTATAAATAAGTCTTTAAACTTGGAAAGTTATGGCAGCAATGTCAGGATTATAAAACTGTAAAAGTGAATGGTATAGGGTCCAAAAAGTCTGCCTTACAGTGGTCTCTGGTATTTCTTTTTGCATTAAAGCCATTCTAGAAAATGAAGACATGTTTATCAAAGAAAATAAAAAATGGAGCTGACTTCATTTGTGGTCATGATTTCTTACGTTTTGATGTATTTTTTTCTGGTCATTTTCTATGCATATTTCTTATTACAGAAATGAGATTGTGTTTTACTTACTCACCAGAAGTATATTAAATTCTTATTGTGTGGCAGGCATTGTACAGACACTGAAGATACAGTGATGATTGAGACTGGCGTTGTCCCTCCACTCTAATGTCAGAAAATAGACAGTAAACAGTTCAGTTGCAGTTCAGCATCTTAAGGGATTTGATGGGGGGAAATATAAGGTGCTGTTGGAGCACTGAAATACTACCTTATAATCGAATGTGCATTTTACATTTGAAAAAGTAAATGTAGAGGAAGCCAGTTATCTGTTGCCTCCTGAATTATATTTTAGAAACAGTCTCCTCCTATTTATTGTGATTTCTTTGTTTACTGTAATTTTATGCCTTTCTGGTTCTACTAGAATCTCCCTACTCTACCCCAATTCTTATACTCAGCCAGTTGGCCAGGGAGGGACTTTCTTCGTTCACATTGCTTCTCTGGGAGCAAGTGAGAGTCTCTGTGCAATAGTTGGACCTGGTTCAGTCCAACCTATTGAGAGGGATGGTTTGCAATTGTAATATCAGTGTCACCATATCAGAGCTTCTGGACTATGGCAGTGAATACCCTATAAAATGTTTCTTTTGGGGTTGCCTTGGTGGCTCAGTCAGTTAAGCATCTGACTTAAGCTCAGGTCGTGATCTCACAGTTTGTGGGTTTAAGCCCCGTGTTGGGCTCTATGCTGTCAATGCAGGGTCCACCTCAGATCCTCTGTCCCCAGCTCTCTTTGCCACTTGCACATTTGTACTGACTCTCTCTCAAATAAACATTTAAAAATTTTTTTGGGGGGGGGAATAAAAATTTGAAAAGTTTAGTGCTATTTCTGGGCAACCTGGTGTGGTATCTGTATTAGTTTATTTGTTGCTATGTAACAAATGTCTCCAAAACTTAGTGCTTTCAGCAATGATGCTTATTATCTTATAGTTTCTATAGGTCAGGAATTTGGGAGCAGCTTACTTGGGTCCCCTGACTCAGGGTCTCTATCATGTTGTAATCATTGTGCAGCTAGAGCTACAATCTCATCTGGAGGCTTGACTGGGGGAGGATCTGCTTCTAATCTCATCCATGAGGTTGTTGCAGGATTCAGTTCCTTGCGACCTGTTGGACTGAGGGCCCCAGTTCCTCATGGGCTGTTGTTGGACTGAGGGCCTCAGTTCCTTGCTACTTGGACCCCTCCATAGGTCATCTCATATGTAGCAAGCTGTTTTTTTTTTCCAGAGTAAATATGTGAGAGAGAGAGCAAGAAAGAGAAAGGGTCTAAGCAAGGCAGTAGTCATGGTGTTTAATAATTTAATCTCAGAAGTGACATCCCATCCTTTTTGCAGTATTCTGTTCAATTGAAGGAAGTTGGTAGGTCAGACTCACCCTGAAGGGCATGTGTATCAGGAGATGGGGATCATTGAAAACCATTTTAAGAAGCTGCCTTGGGTGTGCCTGGATTGCTCAGTCAGTTGAGAGTCTGACTTCGGTTCAGGTCATGATCTTGTATTTGTGGGTTCGGGCCCTGTGTCGGGCTCTGTGCTCACAGGTCAGAGCCTGGAACCTGCTTTGAATTGTGTGTCTCTCCTCTCTGCTCCTCCCCTGCTTGTGCTCTGGCTCTCAAAAAATAAAATAAAACATTAAAAAAAAAAAAGCTGCCTGATGCAGTATCCTTAATGGTTCTCTTCCAATTGGTATTCACATAGGACTCTTATTTTCTCATGGTCAGCTCCTCTACCTTTATTTTCATAAATGGATTGCCTTCCATCAATAGCTTATAAACCAATGAGGCAGGGACCATGTCTGTGTTGTCTATGGCTACATAGACAAGGCTTAGGTTTGTGGCACAAGTGATGTTCAATACAAAGGAGTGGAAGAGGCCACAGGTTCAATAAAAACTTTTCCTTCTCTTCTCACCAGTGAAAGATTCTTTCTTCTGTTGGGTTTCCTGGACCCACCGTGTTTGCCTGATCCCACGTGAAGACCCTTGACTTTAGATATAATTCTTGTGTCTCTTTCTGCTCTCTCAGACCTGATGTTTTAGGAGTTTTTTTGGCCCTAGAGCTCACTTCCTCTTGCTTCCATTCTCCCTTTCCTGCCCTTCCCCCACATCTAGCCTAGCCTCTAGGGTCCTGGCATCCTCATTCCAAGAAGAGAAGTGTGGAATTTCTTTCCCAGAGGGAAAGATTTTGGTGAACGATTACTAAGTAAATTTCCCTTTGTATATGGGCAGATATGACCTGGTAACCTTGGAAGCATGCTGGGTCCCTCCTTTGATGCAACTACCAAGGAAGAACACCTAAGAATGGCTGCTCTCATTCATTTCCTAAAAGCTAAAATATGAGGGTGTCCCTTCTGGACAGACTTTTGCAGACCTTAGTTCTTCATACTCACACTCAGTGATAAATATTGCTACATTCAAACTGACAGAATTCACTGTTAAATGGAAGAGATGATGGAGACTAGTCATTTTCAAAAGAAATTTAGAAATAAGAGCTTTTCTTACTGTGTTGGTGGTTGTGACCTCTGATCTGTTGATGTTTCCTATTTGTTACTCTTCATATTAAAAGATTCCTGGTTGACCCTTACTTTTCTCTCCTGCCTTCTGCCCCATAGAAGCCTTTTTAGGAAGGCATATAAAAGTGGGGTACTAATAGCAAGGACTGTGGAGTTAGCCTGCTTATTAGCTCTACCACTTTCTAGTCTCTTGACCTTGGGTAAGTTACTTCTCTCTCAGTTTTCTCATCTGTAAAATGAAAATACTGATAGAACCCTTTAACATTAAGGAGAGGAGTGAATGAAATGATACACTCAAAGCACTTCATATATGGCGAGGCATATAGTAAGCACTTAATAAGTATTAGCAGTATTTGTTGTTTGAAAACAAATACTGGATGATCTCTCTGCATGGAGTTGGGGATGCAAGGTGTGAACTTGATTGAGGATGTGATTATAAAACAAAATAAAACAAAACTGGGCAATTTTGCTTTGGATCAGGGGTCAGCAAACTAGGACCCGAGGGCCAAGTCAGTCCCACTTCCTGTTTTCGTAAAGCTCATGAGCAAGAATGGATTTTCATTTTTAAATGGTTGAAAAAAATCCAAAGGACAGTATTTCAGAGCACATGAAAATTACATGAAATTCTAATGCCCATGTCCAGATAGAAAGTTTATAAAATAAATTAAAAACAAAATTTAAAAATTAATTAAAAATAAAAATGCAGTTTATATAATAGCCACATTCATTCATTTCATGATCCTCTCAGGCTGCTTTTGTGCTACATTGGCAGAGTTGAATAGCCGTGACAGAGAATATTTGGTTGGCAATGACTAAAATATTTACTATCTAGCCCTTTACAGGAAAGTTATTGACCCTGGGTTTAGATCAATATGCTGCTGTCTATTTCTAGCATAAAGTTGGGAGGGGTGGAGATGGTGAGATGGGGAAGCCGAAAAGCCCTGCAACTAATCCCTTGTGGAGTCTTAAGTATGCTTTCATGATATGGTGATGTCCCAGATTAGTCACATACCATTTTCAGATTTAGGAAGTAACACATCCTGAGTTGAATAGACTAAATGAGTTTCAAAGTCCCTCCTTTTTTTAGTTTATAGAAATGGACTCTGTATAAAAACATCAAGTTATTGAATCTATTTCTTCTGGAATAGCACACGTTTAGTATGATATATAGATTTTTTTTCATTGTTATCAGCTGTCTTCCATGTAAGTTTATGGGATCATTATGATTAAAATATATTAGTTAAATTTCCATTAATATTAGGCTGAAAAATGATAGTGCTGACCTGGTGCATAAAATAGACCTTTACAATATATGAAATTACTTTAGTTGTTATCCTTTCAAATAATTTGGGAGACAATTGCTGACATAAAGTCAATTTAAAATTTTTTTTACTGTTTATTTACTTTTTGAGAGAGACACACACACACACAGAGTGCAAGTAGGGGAGGGGCAGAGAGAGAGGGAATCACAGAGTCTGAATCAGGCTCTAGGCTCTGAGCTGACAGCACAGAGCCCACCGCGGGGCCCGAATCCATGGACCGTGTGATCATGACCTGAGCTGAAGTAGGTTGCTCAACCAACTGAGCCACCCAGGTGCTCCTGACATAAAATTGATTTTAAAACCACAGGAAATTGAAACACTGAAAGGAATTTATATTCTGTATGTGTCAAAGTGCAACACAAGTATCTAATCAGAATTGACATAAATTAGTAATAGCTGACTTGATATAAATTTGATTTCATATATTTTTAGATGCTGAGTAATGATGAATCTTCTTTACCTTGCATACCTTTGTTTTTCTTTATATTAAACCATCATTCCTGAGTTGCTGATGTGTGGTGAGTCAAGTATGGGTTAGAGGGTTAAATTAGAGGTTAAATTAAAGGTTGATAGCTCAGGGTTTGAAGTCTAACTGATTATAGCTGGGTTCTAGCTTCTCTTCTGCTCTGTGACCTTCTTCCCTGTCTGTTACAGTGGGTTCACTCATAGACCCTGCATCATCAGGCTGTTGTGAGATTCAGAAGAAACATGTGAATATTTGGTAATGGTGCATGAAATATTGTGCAAGTTTACTAAGTGTTTGATATATTGTTATGATATAATCTTAATAATACTTAATATTGATAATATTAATCAGTATAATTTAGATGCTCTGCTATCAGTGGGAATGTGAGAATATTATGGGTCCCACCTGTTTGGAGCCACATTGCAGTTTGTAGCTTGTGTATTTCTCAGAATTTGAAAGCACAGAACACCTCCTAGTCACAGAACTCTTCAGCTCATTTCCTTAGGGGGTGACTCTCTTACCCATCAAAAGCATCCTGTTAATGTTTCTCTCATTTTGAGCATCTTGCCAAAGCCCCATATGCCCATACAGATTCCTTCCCAGGGAAAAAACTAGCACACCATACAAAATATCCAGGGGCTGGGGGACATTGAAATGTCTTAGTGCTTTTCCAGCTTTCTTAGGCCATGACATACACAGAAAATTGTAACATTTCTATCACTTTAGAGTGAGAGGCTAATGTTACCCATGTCTGGAAATGCCTGGTTGGGGTGGTGCTGTGAGAATCAATGACTTTCCAGTACACTCATAATCCACAACCACATGGCTTTGTCATGGTATATGGTCAGGAAGGTCCATCTCTGAGTAGAGTCTGGGTGCAGTGATAGAATGTCAGATTATCCAAGGAAGCAAGGGGAAGAGCATATTTGTAGTTGGTTGCAACTGGACTTGAGCTTTTGGTGGGGATGGTAGAGGAGGAGTATGGTACCTCACTGAAGAGTGACCCACCTTTATGGCTGCTGAATTTCTAATGTCTTGCACATGGTCCTGCTGTGTGTGTGTTGTGTGTGGTGGTAGTGTGGGTTATGTTTGTGTGGAAATAAATGAAGATCACCTAAATGAGAGCAAACAGAGGTTATGTATTTAGAGGTAGCTATAACAAGGAATGGAGTCACCATCCCTTACATTTGATAAAGACTGTTAGAGAGGCAGTTGGTAGAATAGAAAAGTCTCAACGGTAGTAATAGAAGGGGAGACTTAAATTATATATGGTTTGTTTGGAGATTGTTGGCATGGGGAAACTGCAGACAGACTACCTAGAAGCAAGCTATCTTATGTGATCTGTTTTGGGGAGAATACTTGGTTTTCTTTAGTTGGTCTTGAAGCCGGTACAAAAAAATAAGGATGCTGCAGTCATTGACCAAAGTCTAACTGTTTCAGGATGGTTGTAGCAGAGTTTCTGAGTCAGAACTCTGTTGTCATGGCCATTCACGACCAGTTGTATATTCAGTCTTTCAGTCCTCTCTTTTTTTTTTTAATGTTTTTTTTTATTTATTTCTAGGAGACAGAGAGAGACAGTGTGAGCAGGGGAGGGTCAGAGAGAGAGGGAGTCACAGACTGAAACAAGCTCCAGGCTCTGAGCTGGCAGTCAGCACAGAGCCCGATGCGGGGCTCGAACCCACGAACCACGAGATCATGACCTAAGCGAAAGTCGGACGCTTAACCGACTAAGCCACCCAGGCGCCCCTCAGTCCTCTCTTTTTATTGTTCTTTTGCTTGTGATTGGTTGACCAATTCAGGAAAGGTTAGAGATTCAGACCTTCCTCTGTCAGAGATAGTCCAGTTGTCTCCATAGACGATTGTATTGCAAGATCTTCTTGACCTTTTTGTTGTATTATCAGAACAGTCATTTGACCACTGTGACAGGAATGAGAACACTTAATAGTCCCTATTAAGTTGCTTCAGAACTAGGAACACCAGTTGCTAAACCCAGGCCAAAAGAACAAATTCTATAGACCAGGAGGATCAATGTTATTTAGAAAGGCAGGTAACTATTTTCTTAAGGCAATGTTTAGCCTATTTTGCCTTTCCTGTTTTGCTGATCCAGGTAAGCAAGAAGCATTGGCAATGGCACAGACACCACCATCACTTAGCCAAAAAGAAATCTAGAGCAGTGCAGTTTCATCACTGCTTGTGCCAATGAGTTGAGACTGATACGCATTCATCTGGGGTAGAAGTATTATTATTAATAATGTCTGCCAGAGCTAGTCATTAATTTCTTACAGATGTTTCTATTTGTAAAATTCCCATCATTGGGAGAGCTGCTCTGATTGTTTGCATAACAGTGAGTCATTCATTTCCCCAGGTAGAATGCCTGAATAATCAAGGGTGGCCTCATTTTGGAGCTCATGTCCAGCCTTGGTGATATATAGAATTAGAGTTTCTGTGCATGGACAGATCTTGGAATATTATTCCTAAAGTGCATGAGACATTAGTCTGAGGCAAACAGGATCAGGCATTTTGGCTGCAAAAGGAGTAGTAGGTGCTTGTGGACATTCTGGACAAAAGGAGTTGTTTGTAATATGAGATCAGAACCAAAGTATCATGTTAGCTGGTTTAGATATTTGAGTCTTTAAGAGTCTCCTTCTGGTGGCAAGTATTTGGACTATTACTCTAGGAAATTTGTTCCATTCAAATGTGAAATTATCTAGGATTGGAACAACAGATTGTGATCATTTTTTTTTTTGGGAGAGAGAGTCACTAACAAAATTACATATTGGTGTGTTTAAGGTCATTTGGCCACATAGATGTAAGTAGAAATGTCATTGACTATAACTCCCAATGGTTTCATTTGATGACACTGCAATTGTCCAGAGGACTGTGTCATGGGTATACAGTGATGAATGGCATATCAGCAGTCAGGAATATTGAGGCAGTGTCTACTCTTTGGGGTGATCTAAGAATGAATATTTTCTTACCTAACAATTACAGTAGGAAAGAGAAGAGAGAAAAAAAAAATGCTATCAAGGATGCACAGCAACCAGGGGCTGATAGAGAAAGAAAAATGACTATAAGGAGGCAGATTAAAAAGCAGGAATTAGATAGAGATCCGGAGGTGGCCTTGAGTGGAAGCTGTCCTCTATCTGAGGGCATTAGTTTGTTCTAGAGTTCTTGGGTCAGCTATCCACTTCTGAAAATTGCCTACTTCTAGAGGATGGCAGAGAATCCTCAATTTTAGGTCATCATATTAGAGTAGCATTCTACTTCTGTGGAATTCTGTGTATCTAGTTGTGGAATATAAGTCCAGAGACTGACTCTTTGGGGTTTCATTGCTGTATTTGTTATTTGTTGTTAACAGTTCCAAATAATGTCTCCTTCCCTGAGGTTAAAGAGAAGTTTTTCTTTGATGTTTATTCCAGATGATAAATCTTCAGGTTGAAGATCATGGAGAGGTTGTTTAGGAAGATGTTGTAGGAAGGAGGCCTTCACCTGTTGGAGATATGACTGGGTGTAGTATGTGAATCCCTTGCAACATTTTGCCATGTCTGCAAGCAGCAGGTCAGAATCTAGTATTCAAAGTAAAATCCCTAAACATAAGGCCCTTTCAGTTATTCATTCACAGGAGAATAATGTGTCCCTGAGGAAGTGGACCACATTGCCATAAGCGTTAGTGGGAGTGCCTTTGGCCAAGATGAAAAGAACCACTATTAGATCGGCACCTTTTAAAACTCTTGAATGTTGTTGACAGTTTTTAGGCTATTTTGGAAATCTGTAGTTTCATCTTTTTTTCATCTTCAGCATGACTGAACTATGATCCAATCTATTTTTATTGGAAACGTCTTGGGTATGGCTTTTAGAAGATTTTGCCCTACTTTTCAGGCCTTTCATTTCATTTTATTTTATTTTTTACCCTCAGGTTTATGGTGGAGAGATCCTAGAGGTCTTTTTCTGGGACAGTCCAGTTAGCTTTTGCTACTCAGAATTTGGATTCCAACCAACATGTGTACAAGTTGATAAAAACCTGATAACCCTGGATCATATGCATTCAAAAGAATTCTAAATTCTTCTGTGAATAGCAGCTGCTCTTGTCTGGATTTAGGAAAATCCTTAATTATGGCTCTCATTTAGCTTGGGTCCAAGGTTTAAATTATGTAGTTGCCTTAATACCAAACTCATGGATAGAATGGATCTTTAGACACAACTGGCGTTTTGGGGCCCTTGGGTGAGTCATTGGGAAAAGGTAGAAGATTTGGATAAGGGGAGGATGAGTATGCAAAGGTGCAGACGGAGAAAGTAGAAGGATGAGGGGGAAGAGGAAGAGTTGGCAACTGGAACATGGGAGTAGGATTTACTAGGGAAATGAGTCTAGTTTGTTGTTGCTTAAGATTGTTAAATTGTTCATTAGCTTCAGCCAAATAATCTTTTAGTGAGGCAGTTTTTGAGTCATAATTTTGCTTGGAGGCTTCTACTTGCTGATAAAAAAATGCCACCATGATAGGATGGCTTCTAGTCATGTGGGAGCCCATGGGAAGGCCATTCAGTCATATAGGGTGGACCTGGTAGGACAGGAAGCCTTCCTTGGCTGGTGATGCTTAGGGCCCCAGAAGATATAATTAGATGGGCCAGTGGGGTCAGAGGTCCATGGACGATGTCAGAGGCCAAGTGAGTAGGAGCACTTGATAACTAGTTAGACCTTGGGGTAAGAGGGGAAAAGGTCAGCTGGAACCTCTATTGCCCTTATTGAGATGAGGCGTAAGAAGGAGGAACAAATCTGTAATGTTAGAGCCTGAAGAAGATAGGTATATTTTTCTTTTTAGTCTCTTTTATGTTCACATGTAAGCAAAAGTGCACCCACGTGCATGCAAAGCTACAAGGGCTTCAAATGTAGGAGGTTCTCAATAAACTCAATCAATATGACTCTTGTAATCTGGGAGGAGATTGTACTTTTTACATTCTGTAAATGGAGAATTCTAATTCCTAATTCCCAGCTCTTTTAAAAAGATTACATAAGGTAACATGCATGCAGTCTGGCACCTGATGTATATTAACTGCCCAACAACCATAATTTCCCTTTGCTCTTTGGAACCTTGGTGATCACTCTGTACTTTATTTTCTTCTATGCTAACTCATTAACAAAAAGCTGCCCATTGGGCTTGAAAAGTCCTATTCCCCTTCTTCTTTTTTCTCTATGGAACTTCTCAAA
This sequence comes from Hyaena hyaena, assembly GCF_003009895.1. Classification (NCBI taxonomy): domain Eukaryota; kingdom Metazoa; phylum Chordata; class Mammalia; order Carnivora; family Hyaenidae; genus Hyaena; species Hyaena hyaena. The sequence goes on along the minus strand of NW_024081250.1, from coordinate 976,384 downwards.
TAAACATTTTGTTTGATCAAATATTTTCTAGATTGTCCATTGAAGGTGGAATGGGTGAAATGAGGCAAGATAGGTACAAGAATTAGGAATGTAGTGAAAGTTCATATAAGAATCAGGGTTTTTTCCTGCAGGAGGAGAAGAATTAGATTTTCATGACCCCATGAGGGCTGGCAGCATTTTGGCTTGTGTACCTAGTGTCTTGGATCCTCAACCTGACAGTGGCTGCCTTCCATTGCAGATCTGGTAATATGTGTCTCCCTAGCAGGAAGACTAGATCTTTCTGTATTAAAGCCAAACTCTCAGGACAAAAAATGGAGATGGAAGGAGAATCTTTTCCAGTTTTATTGGTGACTCACAGAAAAGCTTGTCTAAATGGACACTGGCCTGGTGAGAATCACAAAATCCTCAATTTCTGAGACTGGCTCAAACAACAGGCTTACAGGGCCTATTGTCTGTGTTCTACACTGTGATTCCTTTTATGACAATACTTTCAGATGGCACAATACAAAATAGATAGATTAAAAAAAAAAAAAAAGGAATGGCCTAATTCCTCCAAACAAATGGGAACCAATAACAAAATCTGGCTACTACTAAATGGAGAATAAATGGCCAAGAACTCAATGAAAACAGAGTGGTGTTCGGACCCAGTGATGATTCATCATACCGACAGAGTTGACAAGCTGGGTGCAGCAAGGCACAAAGGACCTCCTTGGGTACCACACCTGGGGGTCAGCAAACATTTTCTGTAAAGGCCCAGAGAGTGAATATTTTAGGCTTTTCAGGCCAGCAGTCTTTGTTGCAACTCTATGAAAGCAGGTATAGAGAATATGTAAATATATAGGAGAGCCTGTGTTTTAGTAAAATTTTATTTATGCACATTGGAATTTAAATTTTATGTAATTGTCACATGTCATGAAATTTCACTCTTCTTTTGATTTTTTTAAACCATTTAAATATGTAAAAACTGTTCTTGGCTTATGGGCCGTGCAGAAACATGTGGTGGGTGGATTGGGCCCTTGGACCATAGTTTGCTATTCCCTGCTTAGTAGGGGATGGATAAATACTCAAGTGTAGTAGAACAACAGCAGCAATACAAATAATAGCAGCCAATAGTTGACTAAACACTTAGGTCAGAGTACTTGGTATCAACTGTGGTTTTAAGCATTTCATGTAAATTACCTCATTTATTCTCTTGATAACACTATTACTCCCATTGCTCACATGAGGAAGCAGCTTGGAGAGGGATTCAGTGAGCGGTAGAACCATGACAGTCTTCCTGCAGTCCTTGGCTGCATTATTAAGCTCTATTGGCCACCAAAACACGTCATAAACAGACACATTGAAGTGGTCAGGGACTCAGTGAAGGAGAATGCAGGCAGCATTAGGTGCTTGGGGACACCCTCTGCCATGACACCCAATAGGAGATCACTGCTTATGTCTTATTTTTTATCTTGTTTGAAGTTTTACTGTTTTAAAAATGACAATTATTTTTCCTTTTCTGGCTATAAAAACAGCATGACACAAGCTCATTATGAAAAATTGAGAGGTTGTAGAGCATCTCAGATAAGAACATAGGATCCTCTGTATCTCACCATCCAGAGTTAATTCCTGTTACTAGTTAGGAATATATGATCCCTGTCTTTCACGGTAGTATTTTATGTACATGTTGTACATCTTCTTAAACACTTTTATTGAGATATAATTTACATGCAGTACAATTGATTCATTTAAAGTGTATAATTCAGTGGGTTTTGGCATGTTACATTATTAATTTTTTAAAACTGTAGTAAAATACATCTAACATAAAATTTGTTACTTTAACTTTTCTTAAGTGTACAATTCAGTGGCATTAATTATATTCACATTGTTGTGCAACCATTGCCACTGTTTCCCAAACTTTTTCATTATCCCAGACAGAAACTGTGTAACCATTAAGCAATAATTGCTTAGTTCCCTTCTCTCCAGCCTCCCCTAACTCTAATCTACTTTCTCTCTCTATGGATCTGCATGTGCTAGATATTTCATATAAGTGGAATCATATAATTTGTCCTTTTGTGTCTAGCTTATTTACTTTATTCACTTAGCATACTGTTTTCACATTTCATCTATATTGTAGCATGTGTCAGATTTACATATTGCTTTGTAGCCTACTTTTTAATTTAACAGCATATTGTGAAAATGTTCCTGGTCAGGCAGGGCTAGATGGTAGCGGTGGGCTAAGTTTTATAAGCCGCACTATACAGTTTGGATTTTCTCCTGTGGGCAATGAGGGAATTGCAAAACAAATTTTTTTTTCTTTTTTTTTAAAGCAGGGGAATGACATGATGAGATTTCTGTTTCAGAAGGAGCACTCTGGCATAGGTATGGAGGAGGCCTGAGACTTGGTGATTTTGGAAGTCTTAGTCTCAAACTGGAGTAAAAAAAGTTGATAATAATGCAGATTCCCTGGTTCCACCTTAGAGTTCTCCCTCAGTGCACTGAGGAGTCTGCATTTTAAACCTGTGTCCTGGTTGATTGTTATGCAGATGTTCCCGGGACTTTATTTTGGGAAATATTGGACTAAAGTTTGGAAGACTAATTTGTAGTTTTTCCCAGTTTGAGTTTTAAAATTTCAATGATAGATAAAATGCCTTTCTATGTAAAGTGAAGCAAAAGCCACTTTGTAGTTGCACCTTTTTTAAAGGCAAGAATATTAACACTTGGGGATTTTTTTTGACTGGAAGAAATACCTGATGTTGCATTGTCACTGACTGATGACTTCTGCCTCTCACTGTATAAAATTATCTTTTTCATTCATTCAGTCATGTACACCTTGCCTGTACCAACTTGGGTTTTAAACTACTTTGGGTAAGGAGTCTGCTTTACTGCTCCCTCATATGTCCCATGGTATTTGGTACTGGAGTTGACAGTCATGAATATTTGATTCAGTGATTTGAAAACAAGGGATTAAATTCTGAGGTTGAAATATGTATGTTTATTTTCAATGCTGTAGATGGCTTGTTCAAATTGTAATTCAGTGAATCTCTTTTTAAAAATATTATGACCATTTTTATTCATTAGGAGTATATTCCAAAGGTTTGATTACACATTTAATGTTTCTATTTTTTAAATCTATTTCTCATAGTCTTTTCTATTCTGCTCTGTTCTCTACTCCTTAATGTTATCACCATCCACAGATTGAATTCTTATTTTTTCTGTATCATAAAAGTATTCTGAAGAATTGATATGTATTATACTGCCATATAGACTGATTACTGTTTGTTTCTAAATGTAGCTGTCCTAAAAACCAATTACAACTATCCTGTTCACTTCTCCCAAAGGAGACCAGGCTATGAGGAGACAACATCCTTCATTAGGTGTGTCTGCCAATAGCTGGGCAGAGTTTTGAGACATCTGGGAAGCTTAGGCTTGAAAACCCAAGAAAACTTGTCCTGTAAGAAGGAAGGCGGCTCCCAGCTGTCAGGTGGAGCTCTCAGAGCAGGATCCCTCTGTTCCAGTGGGCAAGCATTCTCATGGGAAAAGGATAGCATCTGTCGGAAAGAGCCCACTGTCACCTCCTTGCAGACGTAAATAACTAGTTGTCCCTTCTGAATAGGCTTGTGTGTAACTGTTCCTGCATTTCATAGTAGAAAAAATAATTCAGGGCAGAGTGGAGACATACAACAGGAGCAGGCTCTGAGAATGGAACTGTAAGAGCTATCTACCTATCACCAAAATCAGTTATTTAGAGTGGTCCCAAACTAGGGTGTGGCTGGTTTATCTCTGGTCTTTCTTTCTGAAAGGGGGTTTGAGTCTAGTAGTGTGGGTGGGGCTGATTTACCTGAGAACGTGGGTTCTGGTCCCTGTCAAAACCAGTATCTTAGAATGAAAGATTTAAGAAGTCTTGGTTACCATTCCCCACCCCCTCCACTTCTCCCTCCTACTCCCCACTCCAATGTGCTATGTGAGGCTGTGAGTATCTTCCTTATTTTGGTCTTAATTTTTCTGATCAATAAAGCAGGAGAAGGCTGGGCAATATGGTCTCTGAGGAACCTGGCAGCTCTAATACTTAAAATCACTCCTTGGTTTCCTGGTAGCTCGTGTACCTTTCTTCCTGTGTTTACTCTGGTTTTGATTGACCAGTGTCCTTCCTTCCATTTGGCAAGAGATACAGTGTTCAGTCTTTATCTTGTCTTTATTGGGAACTCTTCTGAATCCCCCTGACAGAGGATTGGCTGGACTTTAAAGTTCTCTCTGTACCAATAGAAATTTATCACTTTCCTTTTTGCAGAAGTAGTCTGTATAATTGGAGTTTTTTATTTGAAACCTTTAATTTCTGAGTATGAGTCATGATTTGCAGCCAGCATCACGAGGGCAATATTGAGGATAATAAGGAAGTTGTGCTGTTGTTTTAGGTCTTATTGTTTTCTGGGTTGTACCCTGGGACCCATGCTCTTCATCTATATGTGATTCATGATTTATGAGGAAAATATAGAAAACTAACCCTGTGTGCATGACCCCGTCCCTATAGCAATATATACCATCTTTACTACTTGGGTTGTGTTGGCTGACCATGGTTGCTCTAACTGATGGCACTAGATCAATTCTTGATATCCTTTGAGTATCCTGTGGTCCAGTGGTATCATTTCCAAACCAAACTAACTGTGCTTGTTTTTATTTTTAGGTCCCTTTCAATTTCTTATTCCATTTAGTTAAGTTCCTCTTAACACATAGACTATTGAGTCTTACCTTTTACATTTTGGTTTCTGTTAATCTCTCTTGGAGACCTTGTGCTAATCTCTACCACTTTCACTTTTGAAACTTTCTCTTTTCCTTAATGGCCTAAATAAAATATGCTATTGGCTTGCTTTGTTTTCAGTTCTGTGTTCCCAATGATCCTATACTGCTCTTATTTTTCTTGTGGGGTGTTGCCCGGTTAGACCTCTTTTGAGAAGGCATAATATTTTCTTCCATAGTTATGTCAGTCTTTGACATCCTTACCTTCCTCGTCTCCACCCTGTTAGTGTGCCTTAAATTCACCCCATTGTCCTTCTTCATCCTTTCTACTCTATTCTGGTGCAGCAGTTGCCTCGCAGGTCTCTTTATGCCTGCAACTAGTCTATAGAATCCACTCCATACTCTATAGCATGGCTGATAAGACTTCCCTGTAAGCCCCCAGTCTTCCTCTCCAGGTTGCTTCCATTTCTCAAATGTCAGTCATATACCTCTCATCTTACTACCTCCAACATGCAAGGATCTTTCCTATGTCTGTGCCTCTGTTTGAATGATTACCCGAAGCCTGGATGCCTTTTTTCTACTTTTCTGGCTGGCAAATTCTTACTCATCCTTTAGTGCTCAACTCTTCTCTCCCGGACTGAGTCCTTTCCTCCTTGGAGCTCCTATACCACATTGTTTTTAGTCCTAGAAAACATGTTGTTACATTGTATCATCATTGCTTGCTTCTGTCTTTCCTTCCCATTCCACTATGTGCTCCTTGAAGATAAGAGCCAACCTTAGTTTCTTAGTTTCCCCCCTCTGCCTGTCACAGAGCTTGGAGAAGTGGCAAGGGCTATTAAGAAGAGTTTTGTTACCAGTGAGGATAGGGTCCAAATCTTGACTCCCCACTTACAGCTCTGTGGCCTTGGGCAGGTCACTTCATCTGTGAAAGCCTTGGCTTCCTGATTTCTGAAAGGGGATTAAGAATAGGTACTTTGCATGTTGATTATCAGATTAATGACAATACTAAGCAGATATTAAAAGTATCTGGTGCAGGGCAGCTCACTGTGTTTACTGTGTGAATAATCAAATGATGCTGCTCTTTGATACTTTCTCTTTCATCCTTATTCTCCGAGGTCTTTCTTTTTCATTTTTACTTTTTTTTTCTGATCTCATTTCTGAGCTGTATATTCTTGGCATGGGGAAGCAGGTTTGTTTGTGGGAGGGTGATGAGAAGTGGAGAAAGAAAAAAGGAAATTGAGAAACTGCCTTCATTTGGACAGTGATGATCTAAATTTAACTTGACAGTTGTTCTGTGATAGACTCCCCAGTCTGGTCAGATACACGAGGCACGAGATCATGTGGTGGAGTTTTAGGAAATATGCCAGAATTTGCACATATACACATCTCTGCAAATTCATGGACACGTGCACACATGTTGAAATAAATTTTTGCCAACTGAGTTAACCCCTTGTCAAGGTGTCACCTTAGGCTGTCCACCTTTCTCAGTAATTTTATCACTCAGCATTCCCTTTGAGTTCTCCTTTCAGAGCTGCACATTCTTTAGAATCTTCTCAATGATAACAAGCTAACAATAATAACAGGAATATCATAGCCTATAGATATTGAACACTAACAAGGAGTGAGGCAGCATACCCAATTACTTTAATATGGATTTACATGGATTTAATATGTATGTATGTATTTATTTTTGAGATTTCATTTTTTTTTTTGCTTATTGTCAAGTTGGTTTCCATATAACACCCAGTGCTCATTCCAACAGATGCCCTCCTTCATGCTCATCACCTCTTTTCCCCTCTCCCCTACCCCTATCAACCATCATTTTGTCCTCAGTATTTAAGAGTCTCTTACGATTTGCCTCCTTCCCTCTCCTTAACTAATTTTTTTCCCCTTCCCCTTCTCCATGGTCCTCTGTTAAGTTTCTCCTGTTTCACATATGAGTGAAAACATATCTGTCTTTCTCTGCCTGACTTATTTCGCTCAGCATAACACCCTCAAGGTCCATCCATGTTGCTACACATGGCCAGATTACATTCTTTCTCATTGCCATGTAGTATTCCATTGTATACATAAACCACATCTTTTTGATCTATTCTTCAGTTGATGGACATTTAGGCTCTTTCCATTGTTTTGGCTATTGTTGAAAGTGCTGCCGTGAACATTGGGGTCCATGTGCCCCTATGCATCAGCACTCCTGTACCCCTTGGGTAAATTCCTAACAGTGCTATTGCTGGGTCATAGGGGAGTTCTATTGTTAATTTTTTGAGGAACCTCCATACTGTTTTCCAGAGGGGCTGCACCAGTTTACATTCCCACCAACAGTGTGGGAGGGTGCCCGTTTCTCCACATCCTTGCCAGCATCTAGAGTCTTCTGATTTGTTCATTTTAGCCACTTTGCCCGGCATGAGGTGGTATCTCAGTGTGGTTTTGATTTGTATTTCTCTGATGATGAATGACGCTGAGCAATGTTTTATGTGTCTGTTGGCCATCTGGATGTCCTCTTTGGAGAAGTGTCTGTTCATGTCTTCTGCCCATTTCTTCACTGGATTATTTGGTTTTTGGGTGTGGAGTTTGATGAGTTCCTTATAGATTTTGGATACTAGCCCTTTATCTGATATGTCATTTGCATAATATATATTTATATGGATTATCTCTTCACAATTATAGCAAGCTCATGGAGTAGGCACCATTATCTCTTATTGTAGATCAGTATAACAAGTTTCTGAGACACTAGTGGCTTGCCCACATCCTCACTTACTAAGTGTCATAGTTGAGATAGGATCCAAGGAGCCTGACTTTAGTTCCCATGGCCTAAGCCATCAGCCTGAGTGAGCATCTACTGCACAGTTTTGGATGTAATTGCCTTTTGGAAACCGAGCTGTGTCTGTCCAATTAGGTAATAGCTGTATTATATTACCTGTACTGAGTATGTAAACTAGATTGAAGTATGCATTTGATCTATTAACTATTTCATTTACTTGGTTGTGGACCAAAACCAAATCTAGGAAGACTACCACTTTAGATCATTCCAATTTAAATGTGTCATGCCTCTTTTACCTTATGCTAATAACTGTTTGGAAGCTTAAAAGAACATGTACATAAAGCAAAACAACAACACTGTGGTGGCTATTCTGTTTCATGTGCTTTTTTTTTTTTAAAAAAAATCCTCATATAATAGGACAGATGAACATGAGGACTAGTATTTGGGCTGACTGCTTTAGAAATATTGTTTCATTTAATCAAGAACTGGTGCCATGTAATTTTTGTTCTCATGTTCCAGATGAGGAACTTGAGGATTAGTGAAGTTCAAGATCACTCCAACAGTAAACTAGCTTTTTGTCTCTAAAATTCACGTTCTCTTCAGTGGATAACATATTAGCCCATGGGAGAACAAGGATTTATTCCTTCGTAATCAGGGCTCGTTTCCCCTTTTCTCTCCTCAGGCATCATGAGAGTTGTCTTTATCCAATATTTCTGAATTAGGGCAGAAGAAGTCTTATGGAGGAGGGAATGTTGTATGAAGATGTGGTTTAATAGGGCAGATTGGTGCCTCAGAATAGAATCACGCACACCTGGAGTGGGGACTATACATGAAAGGGGCTCTGGGAAATGATTTCCTTGGTCTTTGCAATGTTTATTTATAATTAAAAAATTACATTATGGGCCATGATGTATTGGGTCCCCTGGATCATTCATTTCACTAAATATAATGGCTCATTAAGGTTTAACAATGAAATATGAAATCAAGCCTTTTGAAACAACCCTTGATCTTTAGTTAGCTGAAATGTTTTCTGCGTGTTCAAAGCAGTGAGAGTCAGGACTCTCTCTGAAACCTGCATCAGGAGGCTAGAGGCTGCAGTGGCTATGTGAATATGAATATGTCTGGTGGAGACACATGGGTGGCAGAGCAGCCAAGATACTAGGACTCTATCCTGGGTGCTCACACTGAAGATCTTTTGGTTCCAGCTTTACTTAGCCTGATCATATACAGCTTGTGCAGGTAGAAAATTCAGCTCTGGAGTCAGACTGACTGGGTTTAAATCTCAGCCTACGAACTGAGATAACCAGCAAGGTAACCTTGCGAAGTTCCTTCAGTTCTCAAAACACAGCTACTCAAATGGGCATAGTACTGGCCTCTGCCATGTGGGAAGGTTGTTGTGAGGTCTTCGGGAAACATAGAGTCTGGCTTCTAACAAGCCCCCAGTATAGGTTGCTGTTACTGTGGGTAAGTCTAGACTGTGCACAGTGTGGAGAGGGCCATTGCTAAGGTCCGGTAGCCCATTGACAGTATATAGGGGAATGTTTCATACAGGCCATGGGCTACCTGTTTTCATAACTGCATAACTGCTGGTGAGCTAAGAATTTTTTTAAATTTATTTTTTAAAAACATTTATTTTAGAGAGAGAGTGTGAGCAGGGGAGGGGCAGAAAGCTAAGAATGTTTATTTATTTTGGAAAATGTTTATTTTTGAGAGAGTGTGTGAGCAGGGGGAGGGACAGAGAGCTAAGAATGTCTTTTTTCATTTTATTTTATTAAAATGTTTATTTTTGAAAGTGTGTGTGAGTGGGAGAGGGGCAGAGAGCAAGAGAGATCTGAAGCAGGTTCTGCACTGACAGCATAGAACCCAGTGCAGGGCTCCATCTCATAAACTGCAAGATCATGACCTGAGCTGAAGTTGGACACTTAACTGACTGAGCCACCCAGGCACCCCATATTGCTGTTTTCTGTTGCCGTTTGTCATGTGCTCAGGGAGCTCAAGGGTAATGTTCAAATTAGTTTAGGAAAATTATATTTGAGAAGTTAGATCTGTTCTTTCAAAGAACAACCTTCGGAAAAATTCCAAATGTGACTATTAGTGATTTTGGGGTTCCCTACTGCTTTGAATCTCTCATGAACCCATTAAAAATAATCTGTGGCTGATTGTACAAAGCAGCCATTGTCTTTCACAACCAGCATGGATTTGATCCTTTGAGAGGCGAGAAACAGCGGGAGCTAATAGCTTTGGTTTTCTGGCCTTGCTGACTGCTGGGTTGCATTGCTGTCTGATTCACTGGGCTTCTGTGTACAGCCTCACTAATTGGGTGTAATCAAGACACTTCTGAGGAATTTCAGAGACTGCATTGTCCTGTCCAGTCTGATTCATCAGCTCCCCAAGGAAAGTATAATGCTAGAGCAGACAGAGCAATTTTGGAGCCTTCCTAGCAGCGTGGGCGCGGTCCCAAAAGTTTTAGGCTATTTGGGATTCAATGGACTTGGTTTTTGTTTCTTTTTTTTTTCCCTGTTTAGCTGAGTGTGAAAGAGGAACCAGACTGTACCCTGAGATTGGGTCACAGAGGAATGGAGATAAAGGGTACGGCATTTCCCTACTTGGTAGGAAATTCACTGGGATGGTCACTTGACTGTCTGTACTACAGGTTTAGATTTATATATGTTGAAGAATGGAGTAATAACTCCTTCTTCCTAGGATTACATATACACAACTCACGCTTGTGCTAACAAACCGTGAGGACTCTTTCCTCATTCAGCAAATACATCTGACGTACTATAGAACAAAAACATTCTCTTCCCTCACAATGATTTGTGATTTAAAAAAAAAAAGATCATTTTTGGAACAGTCCATTTGTATGTCCTTGGCTTTTATATGTTTAAGGGATGAGTGTTTGTGTATGGAAATAAACACCTTCTAGTCCTTGGCATTTGATGATGCTTCTGGGTCTGTCTGTCTCAATCCCACATATTATTTCATTTATCTGATTTTTCTAAACCAAGGATTTGTTTGCTAATTCAATTGTATAGGTGCTGGAGGCTGCTCTGGGTAGGGCTGTGTTAGTTCCAAAAGTAAATTTGCCTTCAAATTCAAAGTAGAAGCTCTTAATTTGGAGGGAATATGTTAATTGTTGAATAAATAATTTGTAGAAATAAAGCCTACTATGTCTTTGAAATAATTTTAGATTCAAAAAGCATTTCTTGGACATTCACCATCTTTGGAACTTAAGCACAGGTTGGAAAAGGTAGAGTGATGAGGAGCTCATGAAGTCCCTGCTCTGATGGCATGTATCTTGGAGAGTTAGGACAAATACATATAAAAAAATAGAGAATTTTATATTGATATGCATTAGAATATCTCAAACGACACTGTGGAGACTTTGGGCTGGATAATTCCTTGTTGTGAGAGGTGCCCTGTGCATTGTAAGAGGTTTAGCAGCATCCCTGACCTTTACCAACGAGATGCCAGCAGTACCTTCTCTCTAGTCATGACAATCAAAAATATCTCCAGACATTTCCAAATGTCCTTTGCAAGGCAAAATCACCCTTGGTTGAGAACAGCTGATGTAGATTATAATCCAAGTACCAAGGCAACGTGAGATGGACCACTGATGCCCAGCTGAGGAGCCATATGGGGAGGGCTGTGGAGTTCTGCAGATGGTTGCCAATCCACATTATCTGTGGAGAAAATGTTTGCACGTGTATGTACTGTGTTCTGCAAATATTTGTAGATTCTGTTGTGGGAAGAAATGACAAATGTATGGAAAACTGTTCCTGAACTCAAAGTAGCTTTTGGCTGTTTCATATTTCCTCATTCAGAAGATCCTAAAAATCCAAGTGGTGATGTTTAAGTGCCTGTTCTGGCTTTGAGTGTGGGCTCTGGAGTCATACTTCCCAGTACCCACCACTTAATTAGCTATTTGACTTGGGGTAAGTGTCCTAGCCTCTTTGTGTCTCAACTTTCCCATGTGAAAAAGGAATGATATTTGCACTTAACTCAGTATCATTGTGAGGATTAAGTGAGATATTGTATATATGGTTTCCAGTATAATGAGTAAGCATTTAGGAAGTGGTAGCTATTATTTATTTTGGGAGATAATGCAATTTTTTGACCCTCAGATTCTGGAAACCATTAGTTTAGATTTTTAGTGCTAGGAGAACAGTATGGGAGGGGGAAGGGGATAGGCTCTTTGGGAAGTTTTCATGAAAGAGACTGAATTGAGAGGGATAGAAGGGTTATGAAACTATATTTACATACCATTCAGTATCTAGTTGCATAGGCCATGGGACTATAGGAGGTAAGAAAGTGGGTCCAAGTGTTTCCAACTTCTGGAGACCAAATGGAAATGGGTGTGGTGGATAGACTGTAAGGTGTCCCTCATGATCCCCACTTCCTTGATCCATGCCTTTGTGTTATACTCTGAATCAGGTGGAGATCTATAACTTGCTTCTAACCAATAAAATACAGCAAAAGTGATGATAATGTATGTGATTGGGTATGTGTGATTATGTTGCATAAGTCTGTAATGCCTGTATTGTAAGGAGACATTCATCCTTGCTAGCTTTCAAGAGCACTGCCATGTTATCAATTGCCTATGGAAAGGGCTGTGGAGCAGGGAGCTGCCAGTAAGAAAATGAGGCCCTCAGTCTTGTAGTCTACAATGAACTGAATGCTGATAATACACATATGAACTAAGAAATGGAATCTTCATCATCTGAGCTTAAGATGAGCACCCGGCTGTAGCTGACACATTGATTGCAGTATTGCAGAAGACCCACTTTAGGGCACCTGGGTGGCTCAGTCGGTTGAGTGTCTGACTCTTGATTTTGGCTCAGGTCATGATCCCAGGGTTGTGGGATTGAGCCCTGCATCAGGCTCTGTGCTGAATGTGGAGCCTGCTTGGGATTCTCTCCTCTGTGTCCTCCCCTCTCTCCCCCCTCCTCTTTGCCTCTCTGCCTCTTTCTCTCTCAAATACAATAAAAAATAAAAAAGACCCAGTTTAGTCATATCTGGACTCTGACCTGCAGAAACTATGAGATAAATATGTGTTGCTTGAAGCTGCAAAATTTGTGCTAATATTGTTATGTAACAATAGATAACTAACACAGTGAGTGTGATATAGACACAGATGACTAGGAATTCTCACCAAAGATCCTCTAGACTCAACATGTCCAAGTCTGAACTTGCTACCTTACCCCAATCTTATCCTGTGTCCTTTTCTTAGGGAATGTTTCTAGCATCCCAAGCCTAGCACAACCAAACTACACACTCTGAAGCCATCCTTGATTTTTTTTTCCTCTTCATAACTCCTATCCAAATTGGTCCCAAATTCTGATTGATTGTTCCCTCCAAGTGCCTCTTGACTTAGTTCCCTCTTTTTCATTCTCCCCATCTTTACAGGAGTTTAGGTTTTAGTATTTCTAGCCTGAACAATTGCAATAATCTCTTGTCTTACCTCCTTGCCTCCAGTATACAGGTCTTTCCAACCTGTTACCCACATTGCCTACAGATTTTCGTTTTTTAATGCCAATCTGGACATGTGATCCTCCTGATAATGGCACACTGAATGGCTTTCTATTCCTCTCAGGATAGAATATAAAGCTCTTGCCGTGGCAGGCAAAGCTCTGTCCCTGATAACCTCTCCAACCCTGCTTCCACTTCTTTCCTTGGTCATCCCCCACTTTGTCGGGGTGTCTGGGTAGCTCTGTCACTTAAGTGACTGACTTTGGCTCAGGTCATGATCTCACGGTACATGGGTTCAAGCCCCGCATCGGGTTCTCTGCTGACAACTTGGAGCCTGGAGCTTGCTTCTGATTCTGTGTCTCTCTCTTTGCCCCTCCCCTGCTTGTGCTCTCTCTAAAATGAGTAAACATTTAAAAAAAATAGAAAAAAGACTCATATGTAACCTTTGAGAAAACTTCCTCAACTCCTCCTCCTGAATCCTTCTGAGTCCTCTAGGCTGAGTTCCTAGAATCCCTGGGACATACTCCATCATGGATCATATTAATTGATTTATTACTAGCCTGAAATTTTCTAGAAGATTGTTAGCTTCTTAAGTGTAGGGACTATGTCTGGTTCCTCAAAGTATCTCCAGCTTCTGTTGATGAGCCAGGCTCATAGTAGGGGCTTGGTAAATGATGCATGCATGTATGCATGCATGAATGAATGAATGAATACACATGCCAGAGCTACATCTGTGCGCTAGTTCTCCAGGCACCCTGCCACCTCCCCTAACCTTCCCAAAATAGTTCTCGTGCTTTTCTGGGTGTGAACCTTCTTCCTCTTCACATCTGTCACTTCAAGTGTGATTCTGCAGAATTTGCAAGAAAACACATGATGAGCTGCCTAGTTTTCTGGGTTGTTAGTTTTCTTTGTCTTTCTCTGTCTCTGTCTTTTTCTTTCTTTCCTTTCTTTCAAGTGACCATGCCTTGGAGCATTGTCGTGAGTAAACTTTTTAGGGATATGGTCTATAAACGGAATTCTGTTGCAAAGAGAGCTATTTCCTTTACTGATCTTACTGCAAGTTATGTTATCTCAGTACTAAAGTAAAGAAAAAGGAATAGTTCAAGATGTCTGTTATTTTCTGTCCACCAGTAGTTCTGCCTTATTTTCCATCTCAGTATTCTGTCAGTTGTTTTGACAAGGGCAGTCATGTGGCCTGTCAACCCCTGGTTTTATCTTTCACCAGAAGTTTTTTCTTCTCTTTTAGAATGAGTGCTTTAAAAGATTGCTTTGTTTCTTTAAATGGGGGATATCAAACCTACATTATAGGATTGTCCAATGGAAACAATCATGCAATCACTCATTAGATACAGAGAGCACAGACCATGTGCCAGGCTCTGTGCTAGAGAGATGTTGTCTCTGCCCTCATAGAGCTGTGGTGGCTACGGAGGGCAGAGGCAGGGGCATCATTGAATAGCCTCATTCTTTTTCTTTTCCGTTATGCCTTTTCCTAGTGAGGTGACCTTGGGCTTGCACTCTCTAGGTCACTGTAGCTTCATCTGTAAAATGGACATAATACCTACCTCATAGGATTGCTGAGAGGACTGAGTAAGAAAAAGCAGGTGAAGTACTTGGCATTGAGCCTGATGCTTAAGTCCACAACAAATGTCAGATGCTACTCTGACAGCCATGAGACTCATGATATGTATGTGCCTCTGGGACTATTTTAAATTGTTTCCTTCCTCTTAATTCCAGCGTACTTCCTGTTTGTGTCCTACCCTTTTTCACAGTCTCTTCCAGCCCTTCAACAAATGGCACTGTCTCTTTAAGACCCACTTTGAGCAATGAGCTATGCAGTCCTCTTCATTTCTTTAATACAACTCCCTTACTTTTTTGCATTTGGTGTCTCTGCCATGTGTTCTGGCATCTCACAATATATATGTCCTTTTCTTTCCCAAGTGCCTTTGATTTGTCTTCATACTGAAATTTCCCAAGTCTGATTTGTGAACTTTGAAATCAAATAGACTAGTTAGAATTTTGCATCAAGTAAAAGTTAATGGACTGAAGATACAATAGGTCTCCAAGGAGTCTTTAGGGCATGGCATTTGTGCCAACCATACGAACTCTACAGAGGCCTTTTATGATTCCTTTATGGCTTTTGGCTATGAGGTTGTGGGGTTTAGATGGGTAAGTTCTCATTGTAGTTGACAATCTGTGGAGGTGAAGCAAAATAGGTTGGTTGTGGGAAATTGTATTTTGTTCCTTCTGTAGCAGTAACACACAGGGCCATGTTGGAATAAGAAACAAGAAATTAACCCATTCTCTCCACCCCTACCCCCAACTCTAGCATTACTGACATTGCTTTGTCCCCAGGAAGTGGATTTTATGTGGTTATTTGCTGTTAGACATTTCAGGCAGCAGGCACCATACTGCTTTGGAGTTTGCTCTGAGGCTGATAGAGTGTGGCTGGGAAATGTAGCTAAGCTTTTAAAAGGGCATGAGTTTTTAGTTCACATCTGGTAATTATAGAGCCAGTGTGTCTTTCTTTTGTAGATTGGGTAATTGTACATGGGGGAGGTGGTGTTGGGAGGTAAGTGGGTGTATGTCCTTATATGTATCCGAGTGGTCGACTTACTCACATGATGCCTTCTCCATTTCAGAGACTTAGGTGTTGGTGAGATGAGCAGAGGGTAATTTACCACCAGATCAAGCCCTAATTTCATTGTCACCATCTTGGTGTGTGTACAACAGGCCTACTCTATTTGTGTCATTTAGAACTCTAGAACAAGCTGTTCTGTAAATATTACTTAAAAAATAATGTAGCACTGTTACCTTCTGCTAAAATAAACTCTAAAAGCTTTACTTTAGAGAGCTATTTTATCCTTTAATTTTTTTTTAGAATTGAATCCCAGATTTCTGAGGGTTTACATCAAGTAGTGTCTTCTGTTACTCAATTCTTTCTTCCCTTCTTTCATTTTCATGGTTACTTGGAAAAATGGCAGGGAAAAGAATCCTATTTTTGGTTTGCTGTTATGGCTCAGAGCTTTGTAGGGAACTATGAAAAAAATCTAGTTTTAATCATCAGATATTTGTAAAGAAAATGGGATATATTGAATGGATTTAGTGCTAATGTAGGATAGTTGTAGCAAATGGCAAATAGGTGGGATTGGGAAAGTTTCAGTTAGCCTGCACAGAGTATTAAAGAAAACTGAATCAGTGTTTAGAAACTTAGAGATTTCATGTAAGAATCTTGAGTTTTTTCTACCTTCTTTGAAAAATGGAAGCTCTGACATGTAGACAGGGCACACACCTTGCAGTTCCCACAACTCCTGATTTCTCTGACTCTGAGGCTGAATGTGGTTGCAGTACTATCCTTTCATTATGATAACTTTGGAGTCTCAGAGTTCTTATGCCTTGGCAAGCTCCTCTCCTGTGTTTCTTGCCTTCCCATTTCAGTCTGGGGTGGACATTTCAGTTTCTAACCTCCATCATGAGGAAACAAGCTCAATGACCCTGGACCCTAGACTCCATTTTGACACTGGCTCATCCTTTTCAGCAGACTGGTCCTTAGGTTTTGTGATGGAGAATTAGGAAGAAAAGAGTTGAGGAAGACAGGAGACCAGAGGAGAAAGAAAGGGTAGAAGGAATTTCAGAGGAGGGGAGACTCTTGAGGATTCAGGCCTGGGAACAGCTGTAGCCTTTGAGAGTAGCAGTTGGGATTTTAAGTAAAGTTCAGACTCATGTGTCTACTTCATAGTGCTCAAGAAACACAAATGAGGATTTGGATTATTTTGAGATTGCTGGATTTTGTTTCTGTCAGTCTAGGTTGAGTCAGGAGATAGAAACCACACCAATTATTTTCACCAAGAGAATTTGATATTGAAGAACTTGATATTGAAGAACTTGATACTGAAGAACTGAAAAGACAACAGGAGAACATTAAGGTATCATGGAAGTAGCAACCACAGGAGGCACTTGCCACTACTAGGGTTGAGATTATAAAGATTTAGAAGCTTGGAGGAGGGGCTTTGTAGGGCTGAACTCACATCTCCAAGATGATGGCTGGTGCTGAGGCTTCTCAGCAAAGGAGGAGGGAACCTGAGGGCCTGTTATCCAGAACTGTGAGAGATGGTGCTACTTGGTTGGTGTTGGAGTCTTTGAGCTCTGGTGAGTGGCAGCAGGCTGGGGCTAGGACCTGGACCTGAGGAGGTTGCAGGCTGGGACTGTGTCTCTGAGAGGGCACAGTGAGGTTGGTTACAGAAACACCCATAAACTGGATTCAGCAGCTGCCACAGGAAGGAAGTACCTGTGTTAGAGTGAGGGAACATAGCTGAACCACGCCCACAGGAGCTGGAAGCCAATAGGAAGCAGCCAGGAAAGACCAGGCTCCACCCTTGCTCCTGTCTCATGACTTTGATCTAGCACACCTATGGGTACAGCCTAACAGGCAGCAGCTGGCAAAGTAGAAAGGTGGTTCATAGAACCCCAGCCCTAGCATCACAGAGATGGTATGGTAGAATGGGTATGGAGCTGAGAAACAGTGACTTAATTACAGTCTCAGTGTCCCTTCAACTTGGACTTGGAGAGCTGGACTTGGAGGGCTTCACAAGCACCACACAAAACCCCACATTTCCAATTTAATGTGTAATTTAGGAGAGTTTCGTTGTTCTTCTGATCTTCAGATTTTCATGTTGCACAACACTGGTTTCAAACTTGGCATTTAACTACTAATCTTTTTAGAATGTACCCCAAGGTAGGATTGTTATTAGTTGATTTCTTTAGTAGAGGGGTTGGTAAACTATACCCCATGGGCTAGATATGGCTGTCTGTCTGTTTTAATAAATTAAATTTTATGGGAAGACAGCCATGTCCATTTGTTTACCAGAAAGCTTGCCCACTCCTCTAGTGTAAATTTCAGTTTTTCATTAGTTCTGATTTAAAACGGGACTATGATGATTAAGTTTAGAAAAGTAATTCTCACACTGTGAAAACCACACACCACAAGATAGATCTTTGTTTGAAAAAATAAAGGCATTGTCCAAATGTGAATGAGTAACACAAAAATATACTTTGAGAGAATGGGCAATTTTTTGACTTGTTAATAAAGTTAAGATAATGCCATCTTTCTTGAGCAGATATATCTCTTTGGACAGAATGTATCCAAATAGGCATTTCACTAGAAGCATCTGCAGTGGAGCAGAAACAATGTTGAGTTTGGAATTAGACTCTTGGAGGCCAGGTCCTACCATATTTGTGTTGTTTCGTGACTGGAAAAATTAGTTAACCTCTGAGATACATTTTCACATAGATTAGGACTAGCATTTTCACATTTATCCTTGTAGCACCTCATTCTGTATCTCTGACCCTGATATGTTTATAAATTCTAGCCTGCACACAAGATGGTCTTCTTTGGTTGTCCAGAGGGCATGCTTTGATTGTCCTGCAGGTACTTCAGACCTAACATGTCTTTCATTGACATTATTGCTGACAATTTTTTTATTTATATATTTATTTATTTATAAAAGTTTTAAATTCCAGTTAGTTAATATACAGTGTAATATTAGTTTCTGGTATACAATACAGTGATTCAACACTTCTATACAACACCTGGTGCACATTGCAACAAGAGCCCTCCTTAATCCCCATCACCTATTTCACCCATCCCCCTTAACCAACTTCCCCTTTGTTTGTTTTCTATAGTTAAGAGATGATTTCTTGGTTTGCTGTCTTCTTTTTCTCCCTTTGCCCATTTGATTTGTTTCTTAAATTCCACATATGAGTGACATCATGTGGTATTTTTCTGTGACTGACTTATTTTGCTTAACATAATATACTCTAGCTCTATCCATGCCTTCACAAATGGCAAGATTTCATTCTTTTTGATGGGTAACATTCCATTGTGTGTGTGTGTGTGTGTGTCTGCATATATCACATAGTCTTTATCCACTCTTCACTTGGTGGACACTTGGGCTGTTTCCATATTTTGATTGTAGATAATGCTGCTATAAACATCAGGGTGCATTTATCCCTTTAAATTAGTATTTTTGTATTCTTTGGATAAATCCCTAGTAGTGCAATTGCTGGATTGTAGGGTAGTTCTATTTTCAAATTTTTGCAGAACCTCCATAATGTTTCTCACATTGGCTGCACCAGTTTGCACTCCCACTGATGCAAGAGGATTCCCTTTTCTCCATATCCTTGCCAACACTTGTTTCTTGCGCTGTTGGTTTTACCCATTCTGACAGGTGTGAGGTCATAGTTTTGATTTGTATTTTTCTGATGATGAATGATGTTGAGCAACTTTTCATGTGTCTGTTTGCCATCTGGATGTCTTTTTGGAAAAGTGTCTAATCATGTCTTCTGCCCATTTTTAAATTAGATTATTCATTTTTTGGGTGGTGAGTTTTGTAAGTTCTTTATATATTTTGGGTACTAACCTTTTATCAGATATGACATTTGCAAATATGTTCTCCCATTTAATAAATTGTCTTTTAGTTTTGTTGATTGTTTATTTTGCTGTGCAGAAGCCTGTTATTTTTATGAAGTCCCAATAGTGTATTTTTGCTTTTGTTTCCCTTGCCTCAGGAGACATATCTAGAAAGAAGTTGCTACAGCCAGTGTCAAAGAGGTTACTATCTGTGTTCTCTTCCAGGATTTTTATAGTTTAAGGTCTCTAATCCATTTTGAATTTATTTTTGTATATAGTGTAAGAAAGTGGTCCAGTTTCATTCTTCTGCATGTTGCTGTCCAGTTGCATGTTGCTGTCCAGTTTTCCCAACACCATTTGTTGAAGAGACTGTCTTTTTCCCATTGGATATTCTTTCCTGCTTTGTTGAAGATTAAATGACCATATAGTTGTGGGTTTATTTCTGGTTTTTCCATTCTGTTCCCTTGATCTACGTGTTTATTTTTATGCTAGTACTGTACTATTTTGATCACTACAGCTTTGTGATAAAACTTGAACCCTGGAATTGTGATACCTCTAGCTTTGTTTTTCTTTTTCTTTTTTTTTTTTTGTTTTTCTTTTTCAAGGTTGCCTTGGCTATTTGGAGTCTTTTGTGGTTGCATACAAGTTTTAGGATTGCTTGTTCTAGTTCTGTGAAAAATAATTTTGGCATTTTGATAAGAATTGCCTTAAATGTGTAGATTGCTTTGGGTAGTATAGACATTTTAAAAATATTTGTTCTTCCAATACATGAGCATGGAATGTCTTTCCATTTCTTTGTTTCATCTTCAATTTCTTCTGTCAGTGTTTTATAGTTTTCAAGTACAGGTCTTTCACCTTTCCTGTTAAATTTATTCCTAGGTATCTTATTATTTTTAGTGCAATTGTAAATGGGATTGATTCCTTAATTTCTCTTTATGCCGCTTCATCATTGGTGTATAAAAATGCAACTGGTTTCTGTATGTTGATTTTGTATCCTGTGAGTTTACTGAATTTGTTTAGCAGTTCTAGCAGTTTTTTGGTGGAGTCTTTAGGCTTTCTATATATCATGTCATCTGCAGATAGTGAAAGTTTTACTTCTTCTTTGCCACTTTGGATGCCTTTTATTTCTTTTTGTTGTCTGGTTGCTGTGGCTAGGACTTCCAGTACTATGCTAAATAATAGTGGTGAGAGTGGACATTTCTGTCTTGATCCTGACTGTAGAGGAAAGGCTTTCAGTTTTTCCCCGTTGAAGATGACTTTAGTTTTGGGGTTTTCATATACGACCTTTATGATTTTGAGGTATGTTCCCTCTAAACCTACCTTGTTGAGGGTTTTATCATGAATAGATGCTGTACTTTTTCAAGTGCCTTTTCTGCGTCTATTGAAATGATCATATGGTTCTTTCCTTTTATTAATGTAGTGTATCACATTGATTGATTTCCAAATATTGAACCACACTTGCAACTCAGGAATAAATCCCACTTAATTGTTGTGAATTAATTTTTAAATGTTTTGCTGGATTTGGTTTGCTAGTTTTTTATTGAGAATTTTTACATCCATGTTCATCAGAGATATTGGCCTGTAGTTCTTTTTTTGGTGGAGTTTTTATCCGGTTTCAGTATCAGGGTAGTGCTGGCCTCATAGAATGAATTTGGAATTTTTTCCTCCCTTTTGTATTTTTTTGGAGTAGTTTGAGAAGAATAGATACTAACTCTTTAAATGTTTGGTAGAATTCACCTGTGAAATCATCTGGTCCTGGACTTTCGTTTATTGGGAGATTTTTGGTTACTGATTCAATTTCTTTGCTGGTTATCAGTCTATTTGAATTTTCTATTTCTTCCTGTTTCAGTTTTGGTAGGTTCAGTGTTTCTATGAATTTATCCATTTGTTCCAGGTTGTCCAATTTGTTGGCTTATGGTTTTTCATAATAATTCTGTTATAATTGTTTGTATTTCTGTGGTGTTGGTTGTTATTTTTCTCTTGTATTTGTGATTTTATTTACTTGGGTCACTTTTCTTTTTGATAAGTCTGGCTAGAGGCTTATCAATTTTATTAATTTTTTTCAAAGAACCAGCTCCTGGTTTCATTGATCTGTTCTATTGTTTTTAAATTTTTCTATATTTATTATTTCCTTCCTTTTGCTGCCTTTAGTCTATGTTTGTTGTTCTTTTACTTGCTTTTTTAGGTATTAGGTTGTTTATTTGAGATTTTTATTGCTTCTTGAGTAGACCTGTATTGCTAGAAACTTCCGTCTTAGGGCTCTCTTTGGCATATTCCAAAGGTTTTGGACTGTTGTGTATTCATTTTCATTTATTTCCATGTATTTTTTTCTTTGATTTCTTGGTTGACCCTTTCAATGTTTAGTAGCATGTTGTTTAACTTCCATGTATTTGGGTCTTTCCGATTTTTTCTTGTGGTTGACTTCTAGTTTCATAGTATTGTGATTAGAAAAGTTGTATGATTTCAATCTTTTTTGTATTTGTTGAAGCCTGTTTTGTAACCTTATATGTGATCTGTTTTGGAGAATGTTCCATGTGCACTTGGAAACAATGTGTATTCTGCTGTTTTTAGGATGGAATGTTCTGAATATATCCATTAAGTCCATCTGCTGACCACTCATATTTAGTTCTCCTCTATGTCTGAGATATTTCTGAGCTGTTTCTAAAAAGATTGCAACCTCTCTGCTTCCATGAAATTAGACACAATCTTATATCTATTTCTGGCCAATATTGTGAGCAGAAGTGATACTGATACTTCTGAGCCAAAATGTAATTGGGGCGCCTGGGTGGCTCAGTCATTTAAGCGTCCAACTTCGGCTCAGGTCAGGATCTCACAGTTTGTGTGTTCGAGCCCCGTGTTGGGCTCTGTGCTGACAGCCAGCTCAGAGCCTGGAGCCTGCTTCAGTTCTGTATCTCCTCTCTCTGCTCCTTCCCAGCTCATGCTCTGTCTCTCTCTGTCTCTTAAAAGGAAATAAACATTGAAAAAAAAAAAAAAGACGGTGACAGTTATTAAAAAAAAATGTAATTGTCAGGGTGTGAATCTTTGGCATTCCCTTCTCCTGCTCTTGCAGAAGTGTTCCAGATGGTAGGGCCTCTGTCAGTCTGGGCCCCAGAAGTAGACATGTAGCAGGAGTGAGAATTCAGTCTTTGTTGTTTAAATCACTGAGATTTATCTGTTACTATAGTTTATCCTAATCTAGCTCAACCAATACACGTCTCATCAAAACTTGCTGTCTTCTTCTCCATATCTGCTACCTCCTTATTTTTTATGTCATAGGATGGTACAACTCTGAGTTTACTTGCCAGAAACCTGAGATTTATCTTTTTCTTTTCTGTCTTCTCTTGCTCTTAATATCTAGTCTATTGTCAGATCCCATAGCTTCTATTTCCTTAATTTCATGTGTGTTATACATCTCATCAAAAAAAATTATTTTAATGTTTATTTCTGAGAGACACAGAGCAAGAGCAGGGGAGGTGCAGAGAGAGAGGGAAACACAGAATCCAAAGCAGGCTCCAGGCTCTGAGCTGTCAGCACAGAGCCCGATGTGGGGCTCGAACTCACGAACTGTGAGATCATGACCTGTGCTGAAGTCAGACACTTAACTGACTGAGACACCCAGGCACGCTCTTATACATCTCATTTGATTCCCACCATTATTGTCTTATTTCAGGGTGTATGACCTCTTTCCTGGACTACTGTTTTACTGTTTTTTTTTTTTTTTTTAACTGTCTGCTCTTTTTATTATCTTATCCCAGTCTACCCCCATCTCCTATAGGATACCTGTATTGAATGTTGACCCTTTATTTCTTTTTTTTTTTAAATATTTTTATTCACTTCTAGGGGAGAGAGAGAGACCACGTGAGCAGGGGAGGGTCATAGAGAGAGGGAGATACAGACTCCGAAATAGGCTCCAGGCTCTGAGTTGGCAGTCAGCACAGAGCCCGATGCGGGGCTTGAACCCACGAACCGTGAGATCATGACCTAAGCGAAAGTCGGACGCTTAACGGACTAAGCCACCCAGGCGCCCCAACCCTTTATTTCTTATGAATGGGTTTTATTCTATACCTGAGAGCAAGTCAAACTCCTCAGCATGGTGGGCAAGCCTCTCCATGATTTGCCGAGGCTCCCAGTATGTCTCTGTGTGTGCTGTCCTTACTGAACTCACTTTAGTATCCTCTGCCTAGTGTCCTCTGTTTCTTTCTGCCTGCCTGTCAGTATCTCAAGTTTTACCTCAAAAGTTACCTCCTCTATGAAGTCATTTCTGAATTTCCCAAACATACCTTGATGTTCCTTTTTCAATGTTCTTTTTGTTCCTTGTACAAACTTCTTTACATATATTAGATACAATTGCTTGCATGCCTAATTCTCTTACTAGATTGTCATCTTCTGGAGGGCAGTTTCTGAATTCTTTTTACTCTTTCGCTCAAGTAATTAGCAGAATGTCTAGCATATAGGTGATTGTTATTGTTGAATGAATCACTAACTATTACTTTAAAGTAAGGAATAAATGTTTTTATAAATTAAAGATAAGACAAACATAACTTATACAGCTCAACACCAAACAAAACAAAACAAAAGCCCAATTTAATTAAAAAATGGGCAGAGGGCCTGAATAGATATTATCCAAAAAAGACATAGAGTAGGTCAACCAATATATGAAAAGATGTTCAACATCACTAATCATCAGGGAAATACAAATCAAAACCACAATGAGATATCACCTTATACCTATTAAAATGGCTGAAATAAAAAAAGAAAAAATAACAAGTGTTGGTGAGGATTTGGAGAAAAAGAACCCTGGTACATTGTTGGTAGATCTATAAATTGGTACAGTCACTGTGAAAACAGTATGGATGTTCCTCAAAAAATTAAAAATAGAAATACCAGATAATCCAATAATTCCACTAATGGGTGATTCACCCAAAGAAAATGAAAACACTAATTTGAAAAGATACATGCACCCCTATGTTTATTGCAGCATTAGTTACAATAGCCAAGATATGGAGGAAACCTGACTTCATCAGTAGACAAATGGATAAAGAATATGTGTTGTATACACACACATGCATATACATGGTGGAATATTGTACAGTCATCAAAAGGATGAGATTGTGTCATTTTATTTTATTTATTTTATTTTTTTTTAATTTTTAATGTTTTGTTTCTAGGAGAGAGAGAGAGAGAGACAGCATGAGCAGGGGAGGGTCAGAGAGAGAGGGAGTCACAGACTCTGAAACAGGCTCCAGGCTCTGAGCTGGCAGTCAGCACAGAGCCCGACGCGGGGCTTGAACCCACGAACCGCGAGATCGTGACCTAAGCGAAAGTCGGACGCTTAACCGACTAAGCCACCCAGGTGCCCCGAGATTGTGTCATTTTAAACAACAGAGAGGCAATTAATGAGTATTATGCTAAGTGAAATAAGTCAGTCCAAGAAAGACAAATGACGTATGATTTCACTTATATGTGGAATCTAAAAAACGTGAATAGACAAAAAGCAGACTCAGACCTATAAATACAGGGAACAAATTGATGGTTGCGATAAGGGAAGGGGGATGCGAGTTGGGCAAAATGAGTGAAGGATATTGGGAGATACAGGGTTGCAGTTATAGAATGAATAAATCATGGTAATAAAAGGCACAACATAAGGAATATAGTCAATGATATTGTAATAGTGATGTATAAGGATAGATAGTAGCTACACTTGGTGATGAATATAATATAATTTATGAACTTGTTGAATCACTGTGTTATACACCTGAAACTAACGTAACCTTGTATGCCACCTATACTCAAAAAGAATTACAAAAAGTGAGAAGATGTGACAACCAAATTTAGTTCAATAACAAAATTTACTAAGACTATGATTGTTATTCTTTTTGAGGGGAGGATGGCATGCATCACATCAAAGACCTTATATTTTAGCAAAGGCGTAGGTGATTAAAATACTTTTCAATCAGTGTCAGTGAAAAGTTATTTTTTATTGTCATTGTCTTATAAAGGATGAGGGATTTTATTTTGATAATCACGTATAATTGGCCAAGATCAGTTTTTAAAATGTTCCAGTTTGCAAGTAGGAGTTTAAAAATGACTGACACAACCATGGAGACCACAGTTTAGTCTCTAAAAATATGTTAGCAAATTCAGAAAGGGCAACTCTTTTAATATACATAGTACTTTTTTTTATTCCAAGTGTTTTACTGAATTCTGTTCTATAGAGATTTTTAGTAATATAAGAAACCAAAATGAAATGGACAGAATGTATCAAAACCCTAAAAAGTCACATCCTACGACTCAGTGATTCCTTCTCTGGGATGATGTCCCTTTGGGTGGTTTTGGCCTCTCTGGGGTGAGGGGCAGGTCTCCAAATAATAAAGAGAAGGAGGCCTTGAAAGCTGTGTGAGATTGCTTTCTTCCTCTTCTTGGCCTGACATAGGCAATAGGCAGGGTGGGAAGTAAGTGTTGCAGAATTCCCAGATTCCCAGTGGCCATTCAGGGCCGCATACACCTAATAAACCCTCTATATTCCATGATATATACTTACAGATATACTTACTCTTCTGCATGTGCTCAACTATCTTCATAGTATTCCCAAGTGTGATTGTGCAATCTTCCTCTTTGTATAAATGTCTCATTACTTTTAGGCAACCTTGCCTTACCTCTGCACTACTCCAATGCCATTTTCTCTTTTATCCTACAAATGATTGTTTCCATAGACTGATTGTTTTCATTTCCCTGACTCAGTGGAAACAGAGCACCTGTGTTATACCTTCACAGCCCCCATAACTACTTTGGGTACCATATGGCTTAGTGAAAACTAGATTGTAAACTCCATGAGAGTTGGGCTGTGTCTTTCTTTCTTAGTGTTCATGTCTTCAGAGACTGACATAAAGTAGATGTTCAATAAATGCTGTTGAATGATTGAACAAAGCACTTAAAGGCAAACTGTATTCAGATTTAATTGTTTTCAGAGAATGTAAACTGGATCCTCAAAACATGGCTTGGTGCTTTAAGTGGCCTTGATGAGAATAAACATGCACATTGGGAACGGGTATGTTTGCTTTTCATTAACACATCCCACAAGGATTTCATCAACACATCCAACAAAGATTTATTGTACATCTCTTCACTTCTTGAGTGACAGCTACTGTGATTAGAACTGGGAATACGGGACTCTGTCCCTGAAATATCCAACAGATGAATAGAAGATACAGGGTAATGACCTTTGGCACATAGTAGGCAGTCAGTCATTGTTGAGTGAAGGATCTGCTGTCTCCAGAACATGATGAAATCAATGGATGTGCCATTAGTGAAAATGCTCCAATTCTGATTTTTTTTTAATAAACATTTTTTTATAGTTTTTATTTATTTTTGAGACAGAGAGAGAGAGAGCATGAGCAGGGGAGGGGCAGAGACAGAGAGAGAAGGAGACACAGAATCTGAAACAGGCTCAAGGCTCTGAGCTGCCAGCACAGAACCCGATGCGGGGCTCGAACCCACGAACTGTGAGATCATGTCCTGAGCCGAAGTTGGACACTTAACTGACTGAGCCACCCAGGCGCCCCTCTAATTCTGATTTCTTAGTTGCTTAGGGTTAATGGTGTGATGGGGTGGCTTGATAACAGAAAAAAAAAGCTACTGAGAGAACATCTCAAACTCATTTTCAGAGTGTCAGAGTCGACCTTTTATTATTAAATAATGGTACTCTTTTCTTTGTTCCTTGAGATTTTGGAGTGAAGGGGGTGGGGTAGGGAGCAGCTTCAGGCTCTTCATTCTGAGTGATGGTGCAGGCATTTCTTGGAGGCAGACGTTAGGGCACTTGGTTACAGTAATTGTGAGCTTTGTGCTCAACAGACCATATGAAGGGATGTTACTGTCAGGCTCCCTCAGTGTGCTAATCAGGGAGGGTGGAAAAGAAGAGGAGGAGCAGGAAGGAAGGGCTCTTCCGTGGGCAGTGGAAGCCTGATTGTGTTCCAGGGCTTGAAGGCTCAAATGGCCAGTTCAACATAGGTTATTAGGCATTCTGAGAGGCCTTGGGTTCTTTTCTTACATTTGTTTTCTTTGCCACTTTATCCAGGATATATGAGCAATGAAATTATATTTATTTTACAAATGTGAAAGGATATTTTATTTTATGTGATATTTGAAATACCCATCTGCTTCTGTCTGCCTGTTTACCCTGATAAGTGCTAGTAACACAGACATAGCTGGGTTAGGAGCCAGGGATCATCCAATGTATTCTCAGGGGGAAAAAAAAAAAAAAAAAAAGAATGTTAAATTTCAACAGATAGGATTACTGAAATAAGTAACCCTTTCATTGTTATTGCATTCTTCAGTCTGGCATAATATCATGGTTTTGAATACAAACAAAATTTGTAATGATGATAAGACTGTGAGGGAAGGAAGTTTATGATTAAAAAAGCCCAACTTTACAATAAGGAACAATAATTTAGGCAACTCTTTTTTTTTGCGGCCTAATGTTTGCCATTTATTTAGTGATCATTTCTGGTGCACTTTTTGGAAGTCAGACACTTTTGGTCCTCTATGAGCTTTTAGTCTTTTGGGAGAGAAAATTATCTAAAAAATAAAATTCTGTAATTTGAACAATTATCTATTAAGTGCTGATTATGTGGCAGGCATTAGAGACAAAGTGATTAGTAGGACAAAGTCCCTACTCTCATGACCTTTATAGTCTAGTGGGGAAATGTTGGCCTGTGTGTGTGTGTGTGTGTGTGTGTGTGTGAGAGAGATCTTGGAAGACTTCCCAAAGGAGATGGTATCTTAAGGACAGATCAGGATAAACCTGGTGGAG
Source organism: Hyaena hyaena (assembly GCF_003009895.1). Lineage (NCBI taxonomy): Eukaryota > Metazoa > Chordata > Mammalia > Carnivora > Hyaenidae > Hyaena > Hyaena hyaena. The sequence goes on along the minus strand of NW_024081250.1, from coordinate 948,223 downwards.
AAGGAGCATGTGGTATGGAGGCAAGAAAGCCTGCATGGCCTGGCAAGTGCTTAGCTGTGGTAAAGTTCGAAAGGAAGGGATGTGGGCAGCCTGGGACCTGAATGGGGACAGAGGATAGGCCAAGGGGCTTAAACTTCATCAGAGTGAACCCCACCTTCCTTGGAGAATTTATTTTACCTCTGTGAGCTAAAAGAAAATCCTCAGAGATCATTTCCTCATTCCATGGATAAAAATTTCTTTAGATTCTTAATGACTTCTCTATTCAGTTTTACATTCCATTTTATTTCTCTTTCTTCAGTAAAGGATTGTTTTAATAAAGATGAGGTCTAGATAGATGGATGAATCATCATTTCCTCCTTAACGGTACCTGACACATGCCTTGCAGGTGCCTTGGGATAGCTCTTCTCCCCTACTGGAGTGTGAGACCTCTGAGAGCAGAGATCAGAACTGTTTCGTCTCCATGTCCCTCATGGTGTATGATGCAGCCTCACACTTAATGTGTGTTGAATGCAACAGAGGGACACACTCAAGGATTTGCCATGAGTTCTTTGGAAGTTTGCGATTATGAAATCATTTTTAAATGGAAATTGATACGTCCTTATTAGCACAGTACCTGGTACACGGAAAATGTAGTTAATTGTAGTTTCCTACCTATTTCAATCAAAAGCTGCATCACTAGGAATATTTATTATTATTATGGATTCCAGCATTGAAGCTTCATTATGCCATTTCCCTGTTAAAGTCGTATAGTTCTTGCATTGCTTAGTGAATTAAGAGAAGTGATACATGCTTTTGTGGTTATAGTATTTTATTGTGTGAATTTCTTCTAAATTCTGTAGTATTAGTACAGAATTCAGTAGTAGTATTGTTGGCTTAAAAATCATTTCTGAAACTAGTCTGGGACATTTGAGCTAAAATGTCTGCCAGGTTGAGCTCAGACTGGAAGAGAGTTGCATCTCTGAGAAGCTGTAGTTCTTTGTTCCTCATGTGAAGGGAGAGGCTGGGCAGTGGGGTGGAGATGGCAGGTTTGTAGAATGCAGTGACAAATTAGCAGCACTATGATCATTGTTATTCCTCCATATCCTTGCTCCCCTTTGCCTCTCTGCCTCTCCAGCCAGCCTTTGGGAGTGTCTGCCTATGTGGGCAACATGAGCTATAGAAAGCACCATCACAAGCCTCCCAGAGGCCTTGTGCCTGAGATCTCAAACCACTTGTGTGTGCGATGCCTTGCTTAGGAAACAAAATAGGTGAACAGGAAGTTTACCTTGTGATTTCAGGGATCACGAATAATTAGAAACCAAAGGGTTGCAATTAAGGATGTTTCCTTGGTGGAGCATGCTCTTGGGGCTGAACAAATGATTCAGGATTGTGAACAGGATTAGAGAACCTTCTTAGGCATGCCCAAGTGGGATGGCATTTGGTGATAGGTAGCTAGGTGGTCTTAGAAGGGGATTCATCTACCTTGTTCTTTTCTTTCAGCTTTTTCTTCTAAAAGATCAATGATCTCATGACACAAGCCCTTCATAAGTAAGCACTCTTACCTGTGGTGGGTGTCGCAAATGGGAACAAATAAACTCTTCCTAACAGGTAGCTGTCTCTTCTCATGAGAACAGGAAGCTGGGCCCTTTGAGGATTATCTATCACTATGCACAACCTTTGCTTTTTCAGAATGGAAGACTTGGCTCCCAGGGGCTTAGGCCCAGAGCGCTCTGTTTTTAATTGGCAGAAATATCCTGTAACACAACAGTGATGCATTGTGTCTGTTCTCAGAAAGACTTTCATTACGAGTTCCCAAAGCTCATGCCAGGGTGGACGAGTTCACCTTAGAATAGCCTTTGTTTTTTTTTTTTTTTTTTTTTTAA